>NC_057802.1:317372166-317519599 GCF_018294505.1 Triticum aestivum
CACCACACACCGATAGTCGAGCGTTGTAGGTAGGTATCCATGCCACAGAGACAAACTGCACCTGTCCCCTCTCTCATTCTAGTAGGCCAGCAACTCTATATCTTTGACGTGGGCACACACAAATTTGATGGCACTCTTTATCGACCGCGCACGCACACACACACACACATCATCCCTCTCTTCGATTCTATGGACACCTCAAGTCAATGATACCTCCACTCTCTTCTCGTGGATCGCCCCCTCTATATATATGATATATCCAGGACTCTATTTCACACACATTGCATATGTTACATTTTTTGATTGACCCCCCCTAAAAAAACTCTCACGAACCCACACACTATATCTCTCTACGTTTGTATCTCTCTCACACAACCCCACGTAGGTGGTGTACGTATACAAGAAGAGAATAGGTGCACCGTGCACGTACTCACGCTTCGTGCCCAGCCATACCCGCGCGGGTACACGGTGGAGCTCATTTCTGTATGAAATGGCAGCCCACGTGCTAATTTGAACGCGTGTAGCGGTTGTTTACCTACGGAGGTCGTGTACCACGCGTGCACAAAACAAAGTTCGACTTGATGCGTTGGCGCGTTATTTTTAAATAAAGTTATATCGCTCAATGGCACGTACACAGAATATAAACCGATTTTTATGGAGAAAAAGGTAGTCCGCTCCACTATATACAATGGAGCCTCCCTGCCTGGTTTGTCTCTCTTCAGAGTATCTCATACAAGGCTGCGGTGGCCTCTCTCTCTCACCGTTGGTCACTGATCCGGCCGCATCCCGTCCGCCGGCGGAAAGGGAGGACGTGCATCGTTTCTCCATTCGACGGCGCCGAGGCAGCACGTCCCGATCTGCAGTACACGCCGTTCTCTCTGACCAAGCTCTGGCGCGGTAGGGCCTACGCCACCTGCTCGCTGCCGCAGTATGGGCAGATTCCGCCAGCCGCCGCTCACCTAGTTACATCCCGACGACCTCCAGGTATCCCCTCCGGCCTTGCTCCACTGCCCGTCTTCCCATGTCGCTGCATGTGGATCTTCCATAGTTCTTTGCACAAAACATAGCTCGTCCGGCATACTTTCCATATTGCAATCTCGTCCTCACACCGTTTTAGACAAACACAACCGTGTTGTTATCTTCCCTTAGGACAAGGAATATGCTTCTTTTTTGTCATCGCAACTGTCATCAACAATATTTGTCTTTTTACAAATTTCAAATGGGCATATTTTAGAGTGTAGATTCACTCATTTTGCTTCGTATGTGTACTCCCTCCGTTCCTAAATATTTGTCTTTCTAGAGATTTCAACAAGTGACTACATACGGAGCAAAATGAGTGAATCTACACTCTAAAATATGTTTATATACATCCGTATGTAGTAGTCCATTTGAATCTCTAAAAAGACAAATATTTGAGTAGTCACTCGTTGAAATCTCTAGAAAGACAAATACTCTGGAGTATATTTAAGAACCGAGGGGGTAGTGCACAGCCGCATGGGAGACTCAGACCGGTCGTTGCGCCGCATTAATAATGAGTAATGAGCAGTCAAATCATAAGCCCCACCTTTCCCACTGTAAGTTGCTCAGAAGAAGCAACCATCAATACGCTCTTCTTTGAATCCGCTCATACTACTCCATCCGTCACTGCTTATAGAGCGCGCTTCAGAAAAAGAGAAAATCACTGGGACCAAGGCGACTAGCGATCGGCCTGAAAAATAGCATTGGTAGTTATAGCACAGCGTCTATTACTAGAGGAAATAATGCGTACACACATGCATGCACTTAATCCACTCCGTAGTACTACATCGAGAGAAAATTGCGGTTACCACGCCCTAATTAATTGAGCATTAAACCAAACGCGTCTAAAGTCTCTCTGGTGGTGGAAATGCATTGAGAGAAATGCATCATAATGAAGCGCGCCCTGTAAACTGTGACGGAGGGAGGAGTAGTATGAAGGTGCAAAACCAAGTACGCGTATGGCCGGTCGGTTAACGCACCTCCTCTTGGCATATCACTGACATGTGGGACCGGACTGTGAGCAAAGCGATCTCAATTGACGGCAAAATGGCCAACCCACCGTTCCTTGAGAGAGACGAGGAGCAAGAACACACAGACGAGCTCGCACGGAGGCCAAGATATATTCGAGCATGGTTGATCGATATCATCATTACATGTTGGGCTGCCGTTTTCCGCCCTTCTCCGGAATAAATGTGTACTTTATCAAAGATACTTCTATAAAAGATTCAGTTGGTGATGATGGTGTGTCTGCCATCTATCACTTCTGCCCATCAGATCGGCATCTAACGTCTGTGAGGTAAGTTGTGATGTTTTTGCAACAAGACCCCTCTTCTCTGCTATAATTTGCAGAAAACCCTGTAGTATCCAGAAACCAATCACATCCCCCCTCACCTCATCGAAACAGCCACGAGGAATATATTTTGCGTGAAACCTAATATACTTTGAGTGATATATATACATCAAAACTAGAATGTCTTTCTTTGAAGTTCGTGAACATGCATTATTCTATTTTGGATCCGTTGCAATGGGCGGGCACATTGCTAGTCAAAGATTAAGAAAAATAAGAGTACAGAGGCTCCACCATGCGGTTCTAGTAGTAGTACTACTCGTACTACTAAACCTTGCCCTTGGCTCTTCGCCTCTTCGTGAAGTCGAACAATGATGGTACTCCGCATGTTCGGTACTACAGTGTATGCCTCTGGCAATCTGACACCGAATGAACTAATGCATGTCCACCGCCTGGGCGAGGGTACGTTGCATTAGTCAAAAGGCATAAGCGAGTTTCACCTTGTCCTGCAAGCTTCTCCTCGTTCTGCGAGTTGATCGGACACACCAACAAGTAGTGCTAGTCCATACTCCCTCCTTTCCGGTTAATATGGCTTAATCTCTTTTGCGGGTAAATGAGAGAGCTTTATTCATATATAAGCATTCTTAGGACGACCAGCCAAGAGACTGGTCACTAGGAAGCGAGGTACCCCGCAAAAAAAGAACTAGAAAGCGAGGTGTTTCATCAAGCCAGCTCTCGGCCACATTCAAAGTGCAGCAAGCACGGTTCGCACAAAGATGCGCCGCAAGGTTTGCTGACCTGTTTACATGCTGAATAACAATAAAAGAGTAAACATTACCGAGCGCTCCTATTTGTAATAGGATATGAGCCAGAATTAAAGCGAGAATTGTGGCGAGTGTTCCATGGAATCAACTTCCATTATCACATGCGAGAACCCTCGAAGAGAACCAAATGTGTTGAAGATTACTTTATCACATTTTAAAAATATAATAAGAGTGCAGACGCTCCTCCATCCGGTTCCTAGTACTAGTATACTATACCTCTATAGACTATAGTAGTAGTACTAGTAAACTTTGCGCTTGGCTGTTCGCCTCTTCGGGAAGTGCAACAATAATAGTACTAGTATAGTGTATGCTTCTGGCAATCTGACACCGAATTAACTGTTGCACGTCCACTGCCTGAGCGAAGGACAGCTTGCATTAGTCAAAAGTTTCTCCTTGTCCTGCGAGCCACCATGCGCAAGCTTCTCCCGTCCTGCAAGCTTCTCCTTGTTCGGCAAGTTGACGGGACATAGCAAAGTAATGCTAGTCCATACTGCCTCCTCTCCGGTTAATATGGCTTAATTTCAGACGAGATAAATACACTGTCTGTCACTGTATATTTGTAAAAATACGGTCAGTGGACTTAATAATATGCTCATTGCGCTCAATATATACATTTTGCAGTGTTTATACGGTCACTAGCTCACCCTGGCTGAGTATGTGTGTGCATGCACGTGTAGGTTGAGCACTTGAGCGTGACCGTGTGTGTTCCGTCGTGTGCTCGGACATGCATGCATTAGGGCGTCGCGCGCGTTTTTGCGTCCATGTGTACGTGTGACTGTTGCATACACGTAGGGGGAGTACGTGTAGGGGCCACTAAAGGAGCAGTCAAATCACACAGTAAGTTAGTCGGAAGAAGCAACCATCATTTCACTCTTCAATGACACGTACGCAATATAAAATGGTTGATATGGAGAGAAAAAGAAAACCACTATATATACACTAGCAGGAGCTTAAGCTACAAGCCTGCTTGCTTGGGTTGCTCTCTTCACAAGCATAGAACGACGGTGGCGACACCGCTGGTCACATATCCGGCCTGATCCCACAGCTAGGGGAAGGGAACAATGTTCTGCGTAGACGCGGTCGACATCGGCGAGGGAGAAAATCCATAGTCGGTGCGTCCCAATCGGGGGTCACCGCAGTTTGGGCCGATGTCGCGTCCCAACCACCCTTCTAGCTACAGCCCGACGTCCGTTTCGAAAATATTAGTGCATGTCAACAAAAATTATACTAGTATCGTTGTTCCGTTTCAGAAAGAAAGCATATAAGCTATTACTTCTTACCCAAAGGATCTTTATATCCAACATACACAAACTATCCATTCGACTGTTCGAAATTACTTTCACTGCTGATCTGATGTCGAGGTAATTGCTGCATCGCCACCAAAACCCGCCATCTCTTAAGCTAAAGTAGACCGAGCTAACCCCTAGCATATTACTAAGATAAACAGAAGGCACTGTAGAATCATTTAGGATGTGAGCTTGTCAATCTGAATGTGGAGGGCCACCAGCTTAGCCCCGGCCAGCAGCTTGGGCGAAACTGTGAAGAAGGTCAGCTCCTGCACGGCGACGTCGTCGGGATCCCTACTGCTTGTCACCTCCATTTCCACCTTGACGGCGTCGGTCCTGCCTTTGGGCTCCCCCGGCGGGCCGTTCGCCCACAGCTTGGCCACGTAGTGCGGAAGTGGGGACGCCCCTGCTCTGATGCAGACGACCGACACGGTGATAGGCGCGCCGATGTCGAGCACGCCGCTGACCAAGAAAAACGTGCGGCCGTCCTCCTCAGCGAACAGCAAGAGCCGTGGCTCCGACAGTGGCACTTGCTGCTGGAGCGCCTTGTCGTACTGGATCATGTGCACGGGCATGGGATGCACGGTGCTGATGTGGTGGGAGAGCCACGGCGGCGGGCCTTCGTAGCCGCAGACGGGCACGGGGCATTTGCAGGGCGCGAGCGGACACACGCTCTGGTGATCGGCGAGCTTGTGGTAAGTGACGTAGAGCCCACAGCCTTCGTGCGGGCACTCCACCCTCACCGAGGAGAGGACGGCGTCCACCGCCGTGTTCCGCACGTCGAATCCACCGCCGCGCTCGCACTTCTGGCACTGCCGCTGGTTCCCGGGGCGCTCGATGCGGTAGTCCGCGCAAGCCAGGTGCCCTTCCTTGCACTGCAGAAATCAATCGAACAACACATCAATCAAGAAACCTGCACCTTGCTCGATCAGCCGAACAGACGAGGTGTATTCGAACCTCATACACTGGAGGCTTCAAGGGGCGGAGGCACAAGGGGCAGTGGAGCAAGGTGAGGTCCATCGAGACCATAGAGAGCTCCATCATCGGGTCCTGTTCCGTCTGGATGATCTCGCCCTCCTCGTGCACAACCATCTCTCGCTTTATTAGGGCCGGGGCATTACAAAGCTTTACCGTCACATATTCATACTACTTCAAGGTGCATTAAATCAACACATGCAAGTATCAAAAGGAGAGTCACGGTATGCATGCATGCGTTGTAATTAATGCATCGGTAAACACAAATTATTGAAATATATCGAGTGTAGTGCTTTGATGTGTCGCGTCAACTCGTACAAGACCGAGAAGTTTGATTACTACAACGCCCTCTCGCCTTAACCGCACCTGCCTTTGGCTACATGACAGGTGGGCCACCGACCTGTTGGGCCCACCTGTCATGGGCGCAAAGGCAGGAGCAGTAAGTCAATGAAGCTGCGTCCCTCCCTCGCCCATGAGCGTGGTGGCTGGCGGGACTAGGAGAAGCTTTCGTTTGCTACACGCTCTCCCTCCCGTATGCGGTGGACATGCAGCAGTTCAATCGGTGTCAGATGGCCAGAAGCATACTGTAGTACTCCTCCACTACAGTAGTACTCCATCATTTTGTTCGACTTCCCGAAGAGGGGAAGAGCCAAGCGCAGCTCGGACGCTCGTGTGGCAGTTTCATGTGTAGAGTAGTCTAGGATAGCGTGTACCGTACCTGTAAGCTTAAAAGCATTGGGGTCGGCTCCATGCTATATTTTTTTGATTAAAATTATCTTCTGGACCTACCTGTCATCCTGGTGATTCTAGTTTGCACGCTCATCTGGTCAAGACAGGAATATATATTTTAATTTGTGGTCGGGTAAATGTTAGAGGTTGCAGCAAATGGAGTATTGTACACTGGGGGTCTTTCAGCCAAGTTTAGAGGCAACCATGTGGGGCCAGTGCTATGATGTGTCGCATCAACTCGTACAACACGGAGAAGCTTGATTTTCCTACTACACGCCTTCTCCCTCGCCCATGCGCGCGGTGGCTCGCAGACGAGGACAGACTTTTGCTTATATAGTACTACAACAAGCTATCCCTCCGGCTCGCAGTGGATGGACATGCAGCAGTGGATTCGATACTGTAGAAGCAGTAGTAGTAACATCATTGTTCGTCTTCTCGAAGAGGCGAAGAGCCAAGCGCAACCCAAACGTGGCAGTTGCGAACCTTGGAGCACACACATAGCCAGGCTCTTGCATGAGATAAAATTGCTATGTGAGCCCACTATTGTAGTAAGTACTTGCTAGTATAGCCCTGTAAACCTGAAAGGAGTATTTGCCTTTCTAGAGATTTCAACAAGTGACTAGACTACACCGAGACGGAGTACATATGGAGCAAAATGAGTGAATCTACACCGTAAATAAATACGTAGTTCTCTCGTTTTCCTCTCAGCCTTGGTCGCGGTGCACAATATTGAGTATACTAGTACTATCATCTTGAAATTTACGAAGTCACCATAGGCACCTCATCGTCGACGGGAACGTCTCCTGACACGCGATAGACGCGAGCGGCAGTCGCCTCCATAGGTGCTTGAATGCCAAGGAGGGAGAGGGTAGCAGTTCCCGAGACGTTGAACGGTCAATGATGCATCCTCAAATTACTCTACATGCAGAGGGAATTAATTGGAGAAGCAGAATAGAGCCAGCACGATGTGAATGCAACAGAGTTTGGATTCTCATATAAAGGCGCCCCACCACTCCAATCCATCTACTCCTTAGTCTCTGTGCAACACTGCTCACTCCAATCCAAGACCAAGTGACTAGAAGTCAGAAGCACCTATGGAGGCGATGGATGCGAGCGGCAGTCGGCTGTGCCAAATCATCCCAGGCGCCGGCCTGCAGCCCCGCACCGTGCAGCGTTTCCAGACGGTGCTGGCGACCGCTGCCGTCGTAGCCCTCGCCGATGCCGGCTTCATCTCTCGCATGGATGACATGATGGTCAACTCCATCCGCAAGTTCACCACCGTCAAGAAGTGCACGCACGACCTTGCCGTACTGCTCCAGCCCGCGTGCCCAGGCTCCTCATTGCCTACCACCCTCATCGGCCTCCATGGTGACGAACTCTTTCAAGCCCTGGTGGCCCTGCAGTTGCCGGAGGTCGCGATGAAGAATGTGCACCTCGAGGCCGCGCTCGTCGCGCAGCGCCTCGCCATGCAAGAAACCGTCGACTTGCACATCCACGTCTACGAGGAAATCGTCTACATAGGCCACTACAAGGCCAGGGAGGACAGAAAGACATTGGCCTTCTTCCAGCGGCTGGAATCTTTGGACGCCATTGTTCAGAAGCACGTCGACCTGGCCACGAAAGCCGCTGCTACTTAGCCGCCGTTCGGTGGGCCGGCGCCCTGAGTCGAGGAGGTGGACGTCGTCGATGGATGCATCTCTTCTTCTTGCCTCCTGTAACCAGCACTGCATCGCCTCGTGGCCTTAATGTTTTATTAGTATGTGAGTATATGGCATTTTTATTCCAGTAGTAACATTTTCACTGTGAGGTGGGGACGCAGTTGAGCAAACCAACCATCGGCAAATCCCCACCCCGCCCGCCGGGCGTCGGCTGAGTTTAGAATTAGTAGAGAGAAACGAGGGAGAAGAGCTAGCTGTAGCACAGACGCTGTTGTCAGATGGGACTCGCGTTGACAGAATAGGAGTACTGAGCACTCGTACCTCTTTTTTAGGGAAAAAGCAATCGTATGTCTAGTACTGCCACTAGTTGGGTGTGTGCGACCTATACCTGTCATCACTTTAGATCTCCTTTTCGAACCGCATCTACGCTTCACCGTACATATTTTTTCACGCATTTATCCTCCTATATGTACTCCTAGGTTATTTCCACGTGCACCCTTTCGCCTACATGTGGGACATAGAGCATCTGGGTCGTAGTGCATGCACGAATCGGAGCATATGCTGGGGTACTTTACATTTCGGACCTCACGAATTACATGCAAACCCCCCGCAGAAGAATAAATAAATAAATGAATTACTACATGAAACCAGATTATTTTCGTAGAAACCAGAGCACGTTCATTAAATTTTGGACATAACACGTTTATAAAAAACTACCGGACCTAAACCAGTCTAAGGGCCTCTTTGATTCGCATGATACTGAAAACACAGAAATGGGGAAAGTATGATGGCGATGAATCGAGACGAGTAGAACTCTACTAACTCAGTTAGAGGTTAGAGTTAGATTCTAACCCTGAACTAACTCTAAACCAAAGAGGTGTATGGATGGCAGGGTTAGATTGACAATAAATGTTCTTTCTCAATCACTGCGCAACACTACTCACTCCAATCCAAGACCAAGTGACCAGAAGCCAGAAGCACCTATGGAGGCGATGGTCGCGAGCGGCAGTCGGCTGTGCCAAATCATCCAAGGCGCCGGCCTGTGGCCCCGCACCGCGCAGCGTTTCCAGACGGTGCTGGCGACCGCCGGCGTCGTAGCCCTCGCCGGCTCCGCCTCTCGCATGGACGACATGATGGTCAACTCCATCCGCAAGTTCGCCGCCGTCAAGAAGCGTGTAGCGAAAGCTCCTACTAGTCCTGCCAGCCACCACGCTCATGCGTGAGGGAGGGGGCGTTGTAGTAATCAAACTTCTCGGTCTTGTACGAGTTGACGCGACACATCAAAGCACTGCACTCGATATAAGTCTTTTTACACATTTCAAATGGACTACTACATACGGATGTATGTAGACATATTTTGCTTCGTTAGTAGTCACTTGTTGCAATCTCTAAAAAGACTTATATTTGGAAATGGAGGGAGTACAACGCATGCATGCATGCCATGACCTCCCTTTTGATACTTGCATGTGTTGATTTGATGCACCTTGCCAAATTTTGACTATAAATTTAACTAACCAAATTTTCATGCATGTCACAAAAAATTACGGGGCTGTTTGGATTGTGACTATGTTTGTCTTATGTTGCCACATTATTTTTCCCACACTTGCCACACTTGCCTAACTTGAGTTGTTCAAATTGTTAGACACACTTTGGCCTGCCTAAGGGAATCTTGCCACACTTTTTGTGTCTATGACATGTGGGGTTCACTGCTAATAAAAAAATTCTTGTCTTGGGTGTGGCGAATAAAAAAGACTTATGTTTAGGAACGGAGGGAGTAGAAAATATAAATAATAATGCATGTTGGGGCAACCCACGTTTCCGATAATTTTAGCCGTGGGCTTGTTCACAATTTTTACGAGGGGGTGGTTGTTCATTTAATGGAGGGACTTGTACCAGACTTGAACGATACAAACTGCGACATGGCACCCTAAAAAAAGTGCGACTTGGCACACCGTAACACCACTTGGAACAAGCGGGTAGCTATCTCAAAAAACAATCGACAACTAAAAAAAAGGCGACCTGGCACATAGTAGACAATTTTAAACGATTGTTTTGATGGAGTGAAAAAGTAAAACTACCCCACTACGTATATATAGGCCGGAGCCTCCGCGCTTGCTTGCTAGGGTTGCTCTATTCACACACTCTCATCCTCTCCAGATCTAAACAAGATTGGGGCGGTAACACTATCTTTCTCCCTTCGAAAAACACTGTCTTTCTATCCTCACCACTGGTTACAGATCCGGACGTATCCCCCTCCGCCGGTGAAGGGGAGGAGGGGCAGCGTTTAGGCCATCGTCGACAGCGAGGGAGGAGACCCACTGCCGGCCGTACCGTTTCTCTGGCCGAGCGCCGGCGCGAGAGGTCCTCCGATCCCTTCGTCGTTGCCCTAGTGTGGGCGGATCCGGCCTCCCGCCGCCCACCTATCCACATCCCGATGACCTTCAGGTATATCTTCCTTCGAAACTGCCTTAGCTCTACTTCCCCGGCTCGCTACGTCGCTGCATGTGCATCATTTTCTACCTCTCAGCCCCTTTCGATCGGATGGTCCAACGTCACCAATTTTTTTCTTCTATTGTTAGAGGTAAAGCTACTTCATGGAGTCGAATCTTGTACTTGGTTCAAACAAGAAACAAAGTGGGGGTGGGGGAATTTAGTATGCAGTACATCGGACTTGGTACAAACAGGAAGGAAAGGGGGTGAAAGTAGTACAGACTAGTCATCCAACCGGTCTCTTGGTCAAAAAGGGAAATATAGGGTAACGCTGTACACAGTGGTATGACCAGGACTAGCTTTGCTATCCACACATAGGAGTAGGTGGCTAGAGTGAACAGAAATGGGACCAACCCAGATATGTTTCTTGGATGTTTGTTTCTCGGGGCAACAAACTATGAATCACCACTTTATGCCCCTGTTTAGGTACATGGTGCTGGACTGCTGGTGCACCCACTGTCCCATGCCCTTATGCCAAATATTTAGCTGTTCTTAATCTAATGCCCCTAGTAAAAATGAAGCCATGCCACTGTTATAAGCCATGACAAGTTTAGCCAAATGTTTTTGCCTGTAATTGTTTGAGACTTTGACTGTTTCCTTTGTAGCTTTTTGTGCAAACAGGGATATCGATTTCACCTGGTTGCTGTTGTGACCTTTTGGTGCACTGCACAAAACTCTTCTTAAAAGAAGTGACTTGTGTGATGTTTAACTGGAATGTCAGAATGGAACAGTTGGTTCATTTCGGTGGAACTGCACAAAGGAGATCTGTGTTCCAATCCTCATCATCCATATTGGCACCATAACCTTCCTTTAGGTAAGAATGATATTTAATGCATGTGTTCATCTCTATTTTGCGACTGCCATGAGAAAATAATGCTTATTTTTACTAGTACACTTGTACTCCCTCACTGACAAAACCAATTCTGAAATAGAAGGCCAATCATGTACTTGGTTTCACCAACTGGTGAGGAGACTGAGAAACAGAGCATGAAGAGGAAGAAAAAGAAGAGTAAACAGTGCCAAGCCGATCTTGTTGAAGCCAGAGGCCTCAGTCGAGGCCATTCAAGGGCTCCGGCAACGACTACCTTACATGTGAGACGATCCTCCAGGGAGCCCTTCCACTTCTGTTGTCTCACTTAATTAATTAGGAGTACTTAAGTACCACTAATTTATTGCTGCCTAATTTCCCTGTCGGAGTTAAACAAATCTTTAGTAGCACCCTATGATGAATCATGTACGTGTGTATGTTTGTCTATGAGGTGAATCATGTGGTGGAGTAGGGAGGGAATGCTAACTTTACCCACTAAGATAATGAGGGTGCTTCTATTTGTTAGTGTATGTTTCATCAACTAGTCCCACTATTACAGTAATCTCATTCTCTCAATATATGTGCCAACAGGGATGCTCGATTTTGGTGGAACTACACAAAAACTTTGGGTGCTTCATTGCCTCGACAACTTCCTTCCTTTCCTGTTAGTCACTAATCTCGGCATGCATTCTTCCTTTGTTGTCAGTCGCTTGGCTTATCTCGGCTTCCAGTCAAAGGAAATAGTACTTGATATGCTACCTCACACAGGTTGGTACTGGTCTTTATCCTGATTATTGTGCTTGTCATATGTATTGGTAATTTGGTATTGTGCTACTATTTGCCGATTTCATAAAGGAGTAACTTGGATCCTAAACTCGCATGCAAATCATTACATCGGGTGATTTCAGTAGAACTGCACAAAAAGATCAGATGGACAGGTACTTATGCTGCTGCTATGTACTCCAAAGTTCACTCAGACAAGCATCGATGTTGACAAGAAGAAGTGCCTATATTCATTCGAGTATCAACCGGCGTCAACCAATTGTCAAACTCCAAGTATTAGGAGAGTGAACGCCAAAAATATTGCTTGGCACATAGCCCAGAAAAACGCAGTCCAGTCTTTGGTCCCAACTTGTGCCTTTTGGTTATCTGCACATATGGTAGCGAACTGTATGGCATGGAGTCTAAAGATTCCAGACAAGTTGGTTGACGCGTATATTCAACTGGCACTTAATCAGTCTGCACGCCAAGGATGCTCCATTTCAGTTGAACTGCACAAAAAAATTGGGTGGTTCATTTTCTCAACCGCCTCCTTTCTCGTCTGCAATGTAGAATTTTCGCGAGATACGGGACCGAGATGAGCCAGTAAACTAGTTGGATGAAAGTAGTGGCCAAGTTGCTCAAACCTCCCTCGGCACGAGATCACTATTTGAGGATAAACCTACAAGCAAAGTTCAGATTGTCTGTGCTGCCTCTTATGTACTCGAAAGTTTACTCGTAGAAGCATTAATTTTAGCAAGAAGTACCTCCGACTGAACAGCATTTACCAGTCTCCAATGTAGAATTTTGGCGAGCTATAGGACCAAGATGAGTCAGTAAACTAGTTGGATGAAAGTAGTCGCCAAGTTGCTCAAACCTCCCTCGGCACAAGGCCACTATTTGAGGATAAACCTACAAGCAAAGTTCAGATTGCCTGTGCTGCCTCTTATGTACTCGAAAGTTTACTCATACAAGCATTAATTTTAGCAAGAAGTACCTCCGACTGAACACCATTTACCAGTCTGTACCCTAGGTAATTAAAGTTCGTCCATGGATCATATTGGTTGTGATCTCAATCATTTGGATGCATAAACATACTGAACATGTGTATATCTGAATCTTTTTGTGAATTATCTATGAATATTTTTGTGTGATCTATCAATCATTTGGATCCATAGACATGCTGAACTTGTGTGTATATGAATCTTTTGAGTTGTTGATAGTGAATGTTGGCTATGAATATGAACGTGTCCTATGAACCTGAGTTTGATACGAATGTTTACCTTTTCTGTTGTGCTTGTGTGTGAACTTGTTAGTATGCCTACTGTGGGGTATGTGACGTGTGGGTGTCAATGGCACACCTTCTTCCCGAGAAGAATAGCACCTGCTTTGTTAGGGTAGCAACGGCGCATCAGCTCTTTTTAATCTTTTTGCTCTGTCTTGCCCCCTCCCCCGCTCAACCCCTGCCGTAATGTTTTCGGCCTCAAAACAAACATAGTACTGCATTGTTTTTTGGGCTTGATGAAAAATCGAGTGTTGGTTTCTGTAGGTTGGCCCGCCCAACAAATGGGCTGCTGGTCCACCACGGACTGGGAGGCTAAAAATACAAGTTGTATGGTGTAGAGGCAAGTAAAAAAACGCCATCGAGAGCCATCCACTGAAGAAAAAAATCTCTCCTGATGTGCTTCTTCAGTCATGCCGCCGGCCCCCTCTATAATCTAGTTCGCTCGGGGATCTGGTATCATTTTTTTTCCAGAGGGCGAACAAGTATTAGCTAGGCCTAGGTTTTGTATTTTAACATGCGTAGCCCACGACATACGGGTGACAGTGGTTTCAACTTATTTTTTGAGGTCCATACCGGCCTATGGACTTTTTCTTAAAGATCGGCAGCCCAATGTATTTTTTTAACCACATTATATATATTTATATTATTACTATTATCGTATATTTTATAGAGACTTATATATACATTATGAAAACATCCCACGTGTTATTAACTTATAAAAGTAAATGTTTAACAGAAGTTGGCAAGGAAAATCCTGGTTGTTTTTGACTCACAGGCAAGGAAAATCCTTGTGATGCGTACAAAAGCTTGCGAAGATTTTAAGGACCAATAATAATAACGCGCTCATTTTTATTTTGAGCAATAACTCGCTAATTTGTTAATTATGTATATAAAAAATGTGCATCTCTAGTTTATTTTTGATATTAATTGCTCCTTCTAACATAACATTATATATATAACGAGCCCAGCTAATTCGTGTATTTGAAGGAAGTGCAAATGGGCTGGGATTTCTTAGATAATATAGATGGGCCGCATTGACGCGAAATTATTTGTTCACCCAGCCCAGCAAATGGACTGTACATTCTAGAAAACATGGGTTAAATAAATGCCACATTTTTGCAGACTGACATGTGGGTCAATAGGTCGAAGCCTACGCAGGGCGTTGTCAACTTGGTCGGCATGCACCTTCAATCTCTCGTCTTCTTCCTCCAGCGTCGCCGGGACCGCCTGGTCCGGCCTCCGGTAGCTAGCGGCTCTGCTTAGCATGCATCGCTGCGAAGAGCTACCCCACCGCCGGCCAGGCTATCCCTCCATCCCTCCACACCTCCTGTTATTCTCCACCGACTACAGCCCCACGCCGCACCAGAACCAGTTATAACCCTTCTCGTCCAGTCATTCTGTGACTCCACTGTCGCGTCTTCCCATCTCCGAGTCGTTCATGTCCGAGGCCTCACCGTCGTCCACCGCCTCGCTGCGCTCGGTGCGGCGTGGTCAACAAACGAGAGTCATCGGAAGAGGACTGTACGTGGAGAGCCTGATGGCTGGGACCCACGAGGTCCATGGTCGCATGCAAGGAAAGTTCCTCCTTATTAAGCTGAAAAAAATGTTTCCTCCACCTGACATCTGGGACCCACCGGCTGTATCTTCGCACGGAAGGAAGTGCCTCCTTGTTATGCGAAAAAATTATTCATCCCGTTGACAGCTGGGACCCGTCAGATTTGGTGGCTGACTTGTGGGCCTACTGAGCGGACGTGTATGCAGGGCTTTGTCAACTTAATCAACAAATGATTCTAGCAGCTGGACCGTTGGATGTTAACCCAACAGCCGTGCTCCTTCTTCAACCTTTGTTCTTGCTCCTGTCTCCCGTGGGCGGCACCGCGGCTGTGCTGCTGTGCACCCGAACCAGCCAAGTTTCCCACTCCTCTCCATCTGCGACTCCACTGCCCCGTCTTCCCCATCTTCGGGTCTTTCCAGTCTGGGGCCTCGCCGTCGTCCACCGGCCTTTGGTGCGCTCGGCATGGTGTGGTCAATGTGGTCAACAACCGAGAGTCATCGGAACATGACTGTACGTGAGAGGCTGACAGTGGGGACGCACCACGCCCATGGACGCATGCATGCAATGGAACGCGGCGTGGTCAGCGTGGTCAAGGAACGACATCCATCGGAACTGTACTGTACGTGGAGAGGCTGACAGCTGGGTCCACAGCCGCAGCAAAGAAGTGCCTCCTTATTACGAGGAAAATAATGATTCCTCCACCTAACAGCAGGAACCCACCGGACGGACCTCCGTATATTGCGAAAAAGACATTCCCCCTGACTGCTGGGACCCACCGGACGGGTCACCGTATTTCGCGAAAAAAATGTCCCCCCCGCTGTGAGCTCGGACCCACTGGAAGTGCCTCCTTATTACGCACAAAAAAATGAATACTCCCCCTGCTAGTTGGGACCCACCTTGGTGGGTGGCTGACTTGTGGGCCTACTAAGTTGACGGGGACGGAGTGCTTTGTCAACTTAGTCAATATGAACGATTCTAGCTCCAGTGACCGTACGATGTCCATCCAACGGCCGTAGTGCTTCTTCAACCTCTGGTCTTCTTGCTCCAGCCGCCCAAAGCAGCGCCGGTCGTGCCGCACGCTCCTGCCTCCCGTGGCCGGCTGTGCTGCCGCGGAGACCTCACCGCCCCCTACTATTCCCACCACTGGCCAGGCCCTGTGGTGACGGCAGCCTCACACCGTAGCCGATGCAGTGAACCCTCGTACTCCTCTCCGCGCGGGCTTCCACTGCCGCGTCTTCCCCGGCTCCGCGTCGTCCCCTTCCTAGGCCTCGCCGTCGTCCACCGCCCTGGTGCTCTCGGCGCGGCATGGTCAACATGGTCAAGGAACGGCTTCCATCGGACGTGGACTGTACGTGGAGAGGCTAGCAGCTGGGTCCACGGCCGCAGCAAGGAAGTGCCTCCTTATTACGCGCAAAATAATTATTCCTCCACCTGACAGTGGGGACCCACCGGACGGGCCACCGTATTTCGTGAAAAAAACGTTTCCCCCTGACTGCTGGGATCCACCAGCTACATCTTCGCACGCAAGGAAGTGCGTCCAGGCAAAAAAATGATTCGCCCCCCTGACTGCTGGGACCCACCAGCTACATCTTCGTAGGCAAGGAAGTGCCTCATAGTCGGGACCCACCTGGTCAAAGCGTACGTAGCTTTGTCATTCTGGTCGCGAACGTGTACGTACATACTGGTCGATGTAGAGGCGCGCACGTGTCGAAGTAGAGGCGCGCACGTAGCATGTACACGTACGTACAGCGGACAGGGTGCAAGAAAGAAAAATACGGCCAGGTACGTACATACGGGCGGGGTCTCGAACGCCTACTCGCACGTACGTACGGCCAGGGCTCGTGTACATGGCTGGGTTGTAACGGAGAAACAGCGTCGTCGTCGTGTTCATGGGGAGGCAACGGAATGCGTCGTGTTCATCGGGAGGCAACGGAACGCGTGCTGTTCATCAGGAGCCAACCGGCTTGGACGGAATAGCCGATGGAAACGAGGCCTGGCGTACCGCAGAACAGAGGAAACGGCCTTGTGTTCGACCGGCCACGATCGAAACGGGATCATGTCCCTCTGGAGGGGTCTGGCATACCGCAAAACGTAGGAAATGGACCTCCTACGGTGGAAACGGGGTCCTGTGGATCGGGAGGGGTGTGGCGTACCGCAAAATGGAGGAAATGGACTTGTGTTGGAGCGCTACGGTCGAAACAGGGGTCTTGTTCATCGGGAGGGGTGTGGCGTACCGCAAGACGGGACTCCACGGGATACTGTTCATCTCCACCGTCGACCCCCTCCAGCCTCCACGGGCTACTGTTCATCCACCATCAACCTCCTCCAGCCTCCACCTGCGACTGTTCATCCGCGGGCTCCTGTTCATCCAGCCTCCACCGCGCGCTACTCCACTGGCTACTGTTCAACCAGCCCTCTCCACGGGCTCCTGTTCAACCACCCCTCCATGGGCTACTGTTCATCCAGCCCTCCACCGTCTACTGTTCATCCTGCCCTCCACGGGGTGGTCATGTTCATCCTGCCCTCCACGGGGTCCTGTTCATCCAGCCCCAACTGGCTCGATCGATCGGGGTCCTGTTCATCCACCCCCACCAGGAACTGTTCATCCAAACCCCCCAGCAACACTCACTGTTCATCCAGAGGCAGCATCGATCGGCTTCAGTTAGCAGAAGTAGAGAAGGAATCGCTCGATCGGGTTCAGTTAACTGCCATCGATCGATCACTCGGGTTTAGTAACGCGTAGCCTGCAGTGCAATCGCTCGGGTTCAGTTAGAGCCCAATGCCTTGCACCCATGCGCGTGCGTGTATGAGAGAAACGCGCATCGCTCGGCCCCGACCACCCACCGTAACCGGGAACACGCCGATATTTCCTCGCCCTCGCTTCTACCACGGTTTTTTCCGTCATGGACGGCCCAAAGAATGTCATGCAGCTGCGTCTCCGGCCCGCCCAGGACGAAAAGCCCATTTTCTGTCATGATTTTTTGTCATAGAAGTAGGACCCCACCACATCTATGATGATACCATGTTTTGTCACAATTATTGTCATAGAAGTGTCATAAGTATGACAGAAAAAAATTCATTCGGCCCAAAATGTCACGGATGTGTCTTTTTTTGTAGTGTCTCTAGCACGTCCTCAACGGTAGCGCGACGCTTCAAAGAGGCGCATTTGCCGGAAGAGGTGCAGGAGTCCTTGCCGGCGTCGGAAGTCTTGTCGGAAGGGGCCTTGCCGGCAGAGGCAGAGGCCTTGCCGGTTTTCTTCCCTCCCCAGGCCTCTGCGGCAGGAACAAGTGCCTTTGCGGCAGCCGCTGCAACTTCCTCCCGGTAGAGTTGGTCGGCGCAGATGAGCGCGTCCTTCTTGTCGGAGGGGACGGTGATGATGCTCATCGGCCCGGGCATCTTCAACGTATTGTAAGCGTAATGTGATGCTGCCATAAACCTGGCCAGCGCTGGGCGGCCGAGGATCCAATTATAGGGCAAGGGGATCTTGGCAACATCAAAAACGATCTTCTCCGTCCGATAATTCAGCTCGCCCCCAAATGTGACGGGCAACGTGACCTTACCCTTCGGCTAGCTCCTCCCCGGGTTGACCCCTTGAAACGTGCCCGGTGCCAAGGCCGGCGGGTCTCTGTTTGGGTTGCCAGCGGGAGTGGTCCCGTTGAGCAACAACTCCTGCCAGACCGCCATCATCGCCATGATGCCGAACTTCAACGCACATGGCCTCAATCCGACCTGGGACGAGCCAGAAGCAGAGCGGGTGCAGGCATTCTTCACAACCTGTCGCAGAGGTATGTTCGTGACGAGCCACTACTCGTCCACGACACCACTCAGGAAGAGCTGGCGTATATTGCCGCCAGGGTGGAGGAGGCGGCACTTGCTAAGGAGGTCGGCAGAAGAGAAAGAGTTCGCCGAGTGGGCGGGGTCTGCCGGGGAACCAATGGCGCCGGCGTCGGGGCTCCCCTCATCGAAGACGTGGTCGAGGAGTCGGCCAGAGAGGAGACCGAGGTAGACGACTCCTCGGCCCCAGGGAGGAGACGCGTCCTGCGGCAGGCTAGCTCCGGCGAGCCGGTCCGACCCGGCAGGAACACGCGGCGGCAACAGGCCCAGGGACAACCCGCGCCTGAGATGAGGGCTGCGGCAGCGAAGAAGGCCGCGGTCGCCGCTTCTTCCTCATCCAAGCGGCGCAGGACGCCTTCGCCTTCCCCTCCCCCCGCGGACGCCTCCCCGAAGGTCGACTTTGTTCTGGGTCCTTCAGCCCAAAGAGGAAGAGGAGACCAGCGGAGGAGGACGAGTAAGTATCTTGCCCCTTATTATTTCTGACCCTCAGCCTGTGCCATTTTCCTTGACTTGATCTTGTCTTTGCAGCGACATGGAGACGCTGGCCCAGAGGGTGGCGAAGAGAGCCAGGTATTCGACGAGCGACAAGCCCCCGACGAGCACCCCGCGCACGCCGGCGTTGGTGGTAATCAGCCCGGACAACAGCCCCCAGCGCATCCCCAGCTCCAGCCCCCGGCGTGAGTCTGTTACTCACTCCCCATTGTCGGGCGTTGGGGCATGAATTATTTGATGCTAACCTTGCTGGAATTGCAGGAGGAGAGCGGCAACAGGAGGAGCCACTGAGGGCCACCCCCAACACGCCGACCCCATCAACCACGCCACCCGGAGGGGTGTCTCTGGCAAGGGCATCTACCGCCGAGCCCACGCGTATGGAGGAGGAGGGGGCAAGCTTGGGTGCCGGCGGCTCCATCCCGGCAATGAACGTTGGTGGGGAGGGAACCACTTCTTCTCAGCCCGGCACGGGTGAGTAGCCTGCCTCCCGTCCCTGTTTTTTTCCTTTGTTCTGAACCTTGATTTTGGCCTCGTTTCATTCTCCTTTCTGGTTTCCAGACCCTCCCTCGATGGACCAGGAGGACATCGACACCGTCATCGAGGAGGTCGCCAAGGATGCCGAAGCAGAAGCCACCAAGATCATGGCTCGGGAAGCCGCCATGTCCGCCACCGAGGAGGCCATCAAGGGTCTTGCCGGGGAGGCCGACAAGGCCACTGCCGAGGAGGCCGGCATGGCTGCCGCCGAGGAGGCTGACAAGGCCTCTACCGAGGAGGCCGCCAAGGCTGCTGCCGGGGAGGCCGCCAGGAAGCCTACCGAGGAGGAGGTGGCCAACGACCAACCTTCCTCCCCCGCAGCCCCCACACCACCCAAGTACCTAAAGGTGGGCGATGACTTGTTGGTCCGCCTCCCAGGGCCGGCAGACACCAGAGAGCCCACCGAGGGGGAGGTCTTTGATGACGATGAACCGAGCGCCAGCAGCGGTGGTTCCCAAGAAGAGCAACTCCTCCGAGCCATGAACGCCAACTTCCAGAAGCTCCAGGCGCTCCATCGTGCCCGCCAAGACAAAGTGAAATCCAGGATGGCGGCGGTGGATAAGGCGGAGGCGGATTTTGAGGAGCGCGTTGCTCAGACGCAAGTCTGGTTCGGCGAGGCTCGGGAAGAACTGAGGACTGCCCAGGGTGAGCTGGAGGAGCGCAAGCGAGAGATCATCCTGAAGCAGGCCGACATCAAGAAGGTGCAAGAGGCGGCGAAGGAACAGGCCGCCAAGGATGAAGCCACCCGGTTGCAGCAGCAAGCTCTGCTGGACAGCCAGGAGGAAGACCTCGTTGCCCGCAAGTAGGCGCTTACCACCACGCTTCGCGGCAAGGACGAGGAGGTTGAGCGGCTCATCATGCAGCGGACTTAGGAGCTGGAGCAGAAGCACAAGGATGCACTTAACGCTCTGGCCCTGGACCACGCCGACAAGGTGGAGGAGCTGGAGATGGAACGGGAGGGGCTGAAGAAGAGGATCTTGGAGCTGACGGAGGAGAGGGACACGGCCAACCGCACTCTGGCGGATTCGTAGGTCGCCATCTCCGACAAGGCCAAGCTACTCTCCGAGGCCAACGACTCCATCAACGATCTGAAGCTAAAACTGGACGGCCTGGAGGGGACGCTTTCAAAGGTCACGGCCCGGGAGGAGACCCTGAACAAGGCCCTCGAGACCGAGAAGCAGCTGTGGAGTGACGACACCGCCGCCTATAAGGAATATGTGGGCAGCGTAAATCTCTAGATCAGCCGCATCATCGATGTCGCGGGGAGGCTCACCGTGCAGCTAGCCATCATGGGCATGCCGGATGTCAGGTACTCCCAGGAGCCGAACGTGAGCCCCAATGCCAGGCTGACCTTGTTCTTCGAGGGCATCCTCGATGCCCTGGAGCACCTCCGCTCCAATCGAGCAACTCATCTGGCCAACGAGTCCTGGAGGCTCTGCCGGGGCGCCCTGACCAAGGTGATCACCAAGGTGGCGTTCTAGAACCCCAGCGTCGACTTCGCCGACGCGTTGGAGAGCTTGCCGGAGGGGACGGACCTCGCGGCGCTCAAAGAGCGTATCGAGCCCATCATCAGTTGTGTCGACGGAGTCCAGAGGGTGGAGGGCCAGCGCCAGGACTAGCCACCCCGTTTCTCCTTGCTGCTGCGGGTTCATGCCCAAGACAATTTATCTTAAGTTAGAACCGCGGCAATCATTGATGTAATATAACTCTGCAGTACTTTGAAATGAAGCATGCTATTTTCTTATTAGATCTTTCTTTGTATGTACACACCCTACGCCTAGTTGGATAGGTCTGCCGGCGTGTAAACCCATGCTGTGGCGCTTTGAGGAATGGATCCTTAGCAGCCTGCCGGGGGGCGCTTGCTGCCGGGCAAGCCACCTTGTTGTTCTCAGTGCAGCCGCTTGAACTGTTGAGCGGACTCGAAATAGAACAAGGGCGTTGCCAATAGCGGAAGGTTCCCCTTGCATGCAAGTTTTCCATACAAAGATTCAGATCTCTCCAGGAGAATAACCTAATAAAAAGAGAAAACGCTCGAAGTTTTGCGTGACTTAGCTTTTCCGTCGCCACGCGAATGGCTGTTGCGACTGCGGACAGTACCGCCTCACCTAGCTGATGGCACCAGAGCGTGGCTGATCGACATCGCCTTCTTCTCTCGAGCCACCACGACGAAGGAGTCGGTGAGTTGACTTCTAAACCAGATATTCACAGCCTCCACGCCACCTACCTGGCGCGCCAAAGATGTCGGGGCTCAGGAATGACACCTATGGGATCACAGGGAATCCCTACTACGGTTGGCGGGGCGTGAGGCTGCGCAAAGAGCGGGTCGAGAAGATCAACACGAGTGGATTTTTACCCAGGTTCGGGCCGCAAACGATGCGTAATACCCTAGTCCTACTTTGGTGTGTATTTTGTGTTCTTGAGATCTTGAACTAGCTGTGGTGCATGCCCAGTCCAAAAAGTCCGACTCCCCCCTCAATACGCCTCGGGCCTCCTTTTATATGTCAAAGGGGTTGCCACAGTGGCACACAGGAGGTGGAAAGTATGTACAGTGTCTAAGTCTATCGCCTAGCACCGTAGGACAAACGCATTTAATGTGCTACCGACGTGCCCTCTTGCTTTATCGGGGATGGCAAAGAAGCTTATCCCATCCATCGCCGCCTTGCCTTGCTTCAACGCATGTCCAAGCTGACGAGGCATGCAGCGCCACGCTGGCTGGCTGGTTGATGAGCTGGTGCGGTGGCAGGGTCTTCATGAAGATCTGGATGCCACCACGTAGGTGCTTGGCTAGTTGGCCTAGAAGTTGCATGCTTCCACGCAGGCGCTGGTCTAGTTGGCGGACTGGCCGGCATGTCGGAACCGGTGCGGGGTGGCGAAACTCTGGTGAGCGTGGGTTTGGCCTTGGTCCTGCAGACATCCCCGACAAGGGGCCTTGCCGGGGCCCCGGCAAGGGCTTTGCCGGGGTCTCGAGGGCATCCCCGGCAAGGGTCTTGCCGGGGGTCTTCGTCTTCTGGTTCTCATCTAGTCTTGCAGGCCTCTGGTCTTCACAAAGATCTGCATGCCACCATGCAGGCACCTCCCGAGCCTTGGTTCTGATGTTGTTGACGGTGCCAGAACTTTTAGGCTCAAGGGTGGCGGTCTTGCTGGGGTTGGGCAAGTTGCCCCGGCAAGGCTCTTGCCGGGGCAGCGTAGCTTGTCCCAGGCAAGGCTCTTGTCGAGGGAAACCCAACTTGTCCCTTTGCTCTTCGCGCCTCTGGCTTCTGCGCTGCTCTGGTAGTCTGGTATCTTTGCTTCCTCTGCCTTGCCAAGCGTGGCCGCAGGTGTGGCTACAACTGCCCGTGCACAAGTAAAGGGTATAGAAAGGCCCCTACTTTTGTACACCGACATAAAACGACAAATTTTTGTGAAGTGGGGGAGATGAAAACGGGAGGCAAATGGAAAATAATGTAAATTGCGAGGAGACGAGATTTGTGATAAGGAACCTGGTATATGTTGAAGATCCTCCCCGGCAACGGCGCCAGAAATTCCTTTTGATGCGGCTTGAAGCTACGTCGGTATTTTCCCAAAGAGGAAGGGATGATGCAGCACAGCGGCGGTAGGTATTTCCCTCAGTTCTGAGACCAAGGTTATCGAACAGTAGGAGAACCAAGCAACACAACGTAAACAGCCCCTGCACACAAATAACAAATACTCGCAACCGACGTGTAAAAGGGGTTGTCAATCCCTTTCGGGTAGCGGCGCCCCAAGATAGGCAAACGGACGTGAAATAAATTGTAGTGGCGCCCCAAGATAGGCAAACGAACGCCAAATAGAATAAATTACAGCAAAGTATTTTTGTATTTTTGGTTTAATAGATCTGAAAAGAAAACCAAAGGAAAATAGATCGCAAAGGCAAATAATATGAGAAAGGAACCCGGGGGCGGTAGGTTTCACTAGTGTATTCTCTCGAGAAAAATAGCAAATGGTGGGTAAACAAATTACTGTTGGGCAATTGATAGAACTTCAAATAATCATGACGATATCCAGACAATGATCATTATATAGGCATCACGTCCAAGATTAGTAGACCGACTCCTGCCTGCATCTACTACTATTACTCCACACATCGACCGCTATCCAGCATGCATTAGTGTATTAAGTTCATGGGGAAATGAAGTAATGCAATAAGAATGATGACATGATGTAGACAAGATCTATCTATGTAGAGATAGACCCTTGTCAGAGTAAATGGCCACGGGTAGCCTAACCGACTCCCCCTGGCTCTTCGAAAAATTATCAGGCCATTCGAGCCTTCAAGCATACAAAGCATAGGGCCGCCTTCCCCCGGCCGGCTATCCCCAGGGCCGACTCCCACAAGGCGACCCGGCCTCAGAAACCTCCCCCAAGAAAGATACGAGATGGCCGACTCCCAGAAGCCGGCCATGAAGAGGACCGACTCCTAGAAGCCGGCCATGAAGAAAGCCGACTCCCAGAAGCTGGCCATGAAGAAAGCCGGCTCCCAGAAGCCGGCCAAGACCACACCCACTAAGACTGTATCCACATAACGGCGATAGGACGGGGCATGGCCGCAGTACAGCCCACTACCCCCAAATCCCGGAACAGGCATGGCCACAGGGCGCCGTACGGGCCAGCCATCCCCCGTCCGGCGCGGCACTGTAGCCATGTTGGCCTCGATGTCACCCACGACAGGCGCCAGTACGGCCCGCGGGCGGTGGGCCCCTTTAGCCAGAGAGACACCCGAAGGCGGCCCGGTCTGCCCTAGTCGGCCAGGGGCGTGGCCGGCTCCCAATAGCCGGCTACCTCCCTCCCTCGAAACGTGTGCCTCATTAAGGAGACAAGACGAAGTAAGGCTATAGTGAGAGCACGCAAGGCGGCAGCGCTGTAGCCACGCTTACCTCGACAAAGCCCTCGTCATCAGAGGCGAGGCAACAGTAACCAGCCACTGACAAAGCCCCCAAGCGGTGGGGCCGGCCTGTCAGCCAAGAGGCCGGTAGCCGGCGGGACCCACCAGTCGGCGGGCCCCAATGGCCGGCGGAGAAGCCGGCGAGCATAGACACTGACGACTGGGACCCGCGCCCAGCCGGATTACCATTGTACCCCTGGGGGGTATATAAACCCCCCGGGACACCCATGCAAAGGGTTGATCTCATAGAGTTTCACACACCACATAGAGAGAAAAGGAGAGCTAGCCTTGCCCTTCTTCTTCCTCTAGCCAAACAGCTCAAGGAGCACTTGTAGCTACTTATTCTGATCTAGTGATCATGCGGAGACCCCGCAGAGCAGGACTAGGGGTGTTATCTCCACGGAGAGCCCCGAACCTGGGTAAGATCCGTCGGCGTGCATGTCTTCGCCTCATCCCGTTTCCAGGCACCGGCGATGTCTTACTGGCTCCCACAATGATAAGCCACCCGTTGGCATATGTCGCACCTACCACCCGATATTTGGCGCCCACCGTGGGGCTAGGTGCACCGTCGTCCGGACACCTGTTCTGGACGGGAACCCTTTTTCTCCCCCGCGAGCGTAGCCAGCCTGCTACGCCCGATGGCGCATGCCCCGACGCGCTGCAAGGCGTCGACGACGCATGCGCAGCAAGCTGCCTCGCCGATCTTCTTGGCGAGACTCGCATCTCCGACGAGCCCGCGTCCGACGCGGGCACAGATTACCCCGAGAGCCGCCTTGTCAGCCTCCTCGACCAGCTTCACATCTCCAGCGAGCTTGCTGTGGACTTGGAGTCGGTCGGCTCCACCGACCCGATGCTTGTCGACTCCGACACGGCATCGCTCGACGCCTACCCTTCCGACGTGGTACTCTTCGACGACCCTCTCCCTCGAGCTGATAGTGGCAGCAGCGCTGTCACTGAGGTGCTGGTCATCAGCCACGCCGCCGACTCGCGCGAGAACGCCCACGACACCCTACAAGCGGCGATGCATGACTTGTCCGTCCCCATCCCGGCTGACGCCGATGCCGAGACCCTGGAGGCACGCCGCCTCGCCCTCATCGCGGAGGGCTAGAAGATAGCCTCCATGAGACGCCTCACCGAGGCTCACCAGCGCGAAGTCGACCGCGCCGCCTTTGGTACGCCGCCTCATGGCGGGCCGAGCCGAGCCGGCCTCGTCAAGAACCGCGGCGCGGCCATCGTCAGCATGCTGGGGGCTGACCGCCCCGTCTACCCCACACCGCTCGAGAATCTGCGAGCCGCTCAGGCGGCCGCAGAAGAGCTGAACGGGCTAGGGCTGATGAGCTCCCCTACATGACGAGGCGCATCCAGCAACTGATCGACGCGGCCGCAGAATGGCATGAAGCCGGCGCCCGCGCTGAGAGTCATCCCCCACGCCGAGAGCACGCCGCGACATCCCGGTCGCCGACTGCGAGCGGCGCCCGCGCAAGGAAAGACAAGGAGCCGGCTGCTAGCCGCAGCTAGACTCGAATCACCATCGAGCGCGATGCAGAAGGCCGCCCTCGAGCGGTGGAGTGCCAAGGCAATCCGCCTCCTCCCCCGCCTCGTGGGGAGAGATATCCCACCCCACCGCCTGTCACGCATCCGACTCTCGGTGGCCGAGTAGGCCACCGCGAAGGAGTCAGCGAGAACGACGCCCGCCACCGGATCGACCGCCTAGCACGATCCCTGGCGCTAGAAGAAGAAGACGATGTCGGCCCGCCATGCTTTGGCCCCCGCATCCACGACGAGCCCTTCCCCAAAGGGTTCTCGCTCCCCAGAGACACGCCCAAGTACAACGGCTCGATGAAGCCGGAAGATTGGCTCATCGATTACTCTACCGCTGTCAGCATAGCGAATGGCAACAGGCGCGTAGCCGTGAAGTACGTCCCTCTCATGCTTCAAGGCACGACACGCACCTGGCTAAACAGCCTCAAGCCCTACAGCGTCAACAGCTGGCTGGACTTCACGGAAGTCTTCGTCCGCAACTTCACCAGCACGTACAAGCGGCCTCCCAAGCCCCGCAAGCTCTCCTTGTGCGTCCAAGGGCCCAGCGAATCGACTCGCGACTACCTCATGCGATGGGCCGAGCTCCGCAACTCCTCCGAGGGGGTGCACGAGGTTCAAGCCATCGAATACTTCACCGCCTGGTGCCGAGAGGGCACCCTCCTCAAGCACCGACTCCTCTGCGACGAGCCGGCTACCCTCGACGAGCTGCTGGTCATAGCCGACAAGTACGCCACGGCCGACTCCTCGATGAAGACCGAGCTCCGAGTGGACGCCTCTGGGAAAGTGCTCACTCCGGCCCCCAAGACGCCGGCTGGCGACTCCAATCGGCGCCCCTACCAGAACGACCACAAGTGCAAGGCCCCTATGTCGCCTTCCACCAGTCGGCAGGTGGCCACTGTCAAAGACGAGCAGCCCGAAGAGTGGCCCGCTCCCAAGAAGAAGGGCGGTAGGCCGGCTTGGCAGTTGGCCTTCTCCTACGAGCAGACTCCCGATGCCCCCTGCAAGTTCCACAGCAGCGCGAAGCCGTCCAACCACACGACCTGGAAGTGCCACTCTCTTACACGGATCTCCAAGGGCGAGGGGCTGGTGCCGCCTCCGCCTCCCGGCCCGCCGCCTCCAGCCCCCAGCAGCCGGCTGCTCGACCAGCAGTCGGAGCCATTCAAGATGAGTTCCCAGATGAGCACGCCGCCTACGTCGTCTTCACGAGCCAGGTTGAAGACAAGTGCAGCCGGCGCCGACAGCACCAAGAGGTCAACGCAGTCGCCTCCAGCAACCCCGAGTTCATGCATTGGTCCGAAAGGCCTATCAGCTGGAGCGGGGCCGATGACCCAGAGGTGATGCCGTCCCCTGGCTCCTACGCATTGGTGTTGGATGTCACCCTCGCAACGGAGAGGCGAGCTGCCAGATTCTCCCGCGTACTGATTGATGGCGGAAGCAGTATCAACATATTGTACCGCGACACCATGGAGAAGTTGAACCTCAAGGCGAAGCAGCTCATGCCAAGCCGGACCGTGTTCCATGGCATCGTACCCAGACTGTCCTGTTCCCCAATCGGCAAGATCAAGATGGATGTTCTCTTCGGAGACAAGGATCACTTTCGCCGAGAAGCGATCTGGTTCGAGGTAGTGGACCTGGAAAGCCCTTATCACGCCTTGCTTGGCCGACCTGCCCTGGCCAAGTTCATGGTTGTGCCCCACTACGCCTACCTGAAGATGAAGATGCCGAGCTCGAAGGGGATCATCACAGTAGCCGGCGACTACAAGAAGTCCATCGAGTGCGCTGCAGCCAGCAGCCGGCTGGCCGAGTCCCTCATGGTGGCAGAAGAGAAGAAGATGCTGGAGTGAGTTGTGCCCATGGCCGGCAAGCAGCCGGCCCTGTCCCCCAACCCTAAGGAATATGATGCGCAGGGCTCCTTCCAGCCGGCCAAGGAGACGAAGAAGATACCTCTGGACCCGGAGAACCCAGAGAGGTTTGCTATTATTGGTGCAAACCTGGACAGTAAATAGGAAGGCGAGCTCGTCGACTTCCTCCGTGAGAATCGAGACATCTTTGCATGGTCCCCAAAGGACATGCCGGGTGTTCCGAAGGATTTCGCCGAGCACAAGTTACACGTCCGAGCGGACGCGAAGCCAGTCAAGCAGCCTCTCCGCCGACTGTCGGAGGAGAAGAGAAGGAACATAGGAGAAGAGATAGCCCGGCTCCTTGCCGCCGGCTTTATCATGGAAGTGTTTTTCCCAGAGTGGATTGCCAACCCAATCTTGGTGTTCAAGAAGAACAACAAATGGCGTATGTGTATAGACTACACTAGCCTCAACAAAGCCTGCCCTAAGGATCCGTTTGCTCTGCCACGGATTGATCAAGTGATAGACTCCACAGCCGGATGCGAGTTGTTGAGTTTCTTGGATGCCTACTCAGGATACCACCAGATCAAGTTGGACCCAGCAGACCGCCTGAAGACCGCCTTCCTCACACCATTCGGAGCTTTCTGTTACCTGACTATGACATTCGGCTTGAGGAATGCCAGTGCCACTTTTCAGCGCTGCATGCAGAAATGCCTCCTCAAGCAACTCGGCAGAAATGCCCACGTCTACGTAGACGATATTGTGGTGAAGACGGAGAAGCGCGGCACCCTGCTGAAAGACCTCAAAGAAACATTTGCCAACTTGCGCCGATTCCAGATCAAGCTCAACCCCGAGAAATGCGTGTTCGGGGTACCAGCCGGCCAGCTTCTAGGCTTTCTGGTCTCCGAACGTGGCATTGAGTGCAACCCTGTGAAGATCAAGGCCATTGAGAGAATGGAGATTCCCACCAAGTTCCGAGATGTGCAGAAGTTCACCGGGTGCCTGGCCTCCCTAAACCGCTTCATCAGCCGGCTAGGAGAGAAGGCTCTCCCCCTGTACTGACTCATGAAGAAATCTACTCACTTCGAGTGGAATGACCAAGCAGACCAAGCCTTCCATGAGTTGAAGAAGATGCTGACTACTCCACCTGTCCTGGCGGCGCCGACTGAGAAGGAGCCCATGCTCCTCTACATTGCCGCAACTAGCCGAGTGGTCAGTACAGTCATCGTGGTCCAGCGCCCAGAAGAAGGCCGAGCCCAGCTAGTCCAGAGGCCGGAATATTATTTAAGCGAAGTACTGTCCACCTCAAAGCAAAACTACCCGCACTACCAGAAGATGTGCTATGGAGTGTACTTTGCTGCCAAGAAGCTGAAGCCCTACTTTCAAGAGCATCCCATCATGGTCGTGTGCACCGCCCCGCTCGCCGAGATCATAGGCAGCCGGGATGCATCCGGCCGGGTGGCTAAGTGGGCCATTGCGCTGGCTCCTTACACAATCTTCTACCAGCCCCGCACCGCCATCAAGTCCCAAGCATTGGCCGACTTCCTCGTCGACTGGGCCGAGACCCAGTACCTACCGCCGGCTCCCGACTCTACTCATTGGCAGATGCACTTCGACGGTTCCAAGATGCGCACCGGCTTTGGAGCCGGCATCATCCTCACCTCCCCCAAAGGCGACAAGCTCAGATACACGCTGCTAATCCACATCGCCGCCTCCAACAACGTGGCTGAGTACGAGGCGCTCATACACGGGCTCCGGCTAGCCAAAGAGCTCGGCATACGTCGGATCCTGTGTTATGGCGACTCAGACTTGGTGGTCCAGCAGTCATCTGGCGACTGGGACGCCAAGGATGCAAACATGGTGAGCTATCGATTCCTCGTCCAGCAGATCAGTGGATACTTTGAAGGGTGCGAGTTCCTCCACGTGCCACGGGCCGACAACGACCAAGCAGATGCCCTGGCACGGATCGGCTCCACCCAACAAGCTATACCAACCGGTGTCTCTCTCCAGCGCCTCCTCAAACCGTCTATCAAGCCGTCTCCAGAGTCGGACTCTATCTTCGTACCGCCCGCCCCTGATGCAGCCAGATCCGACTGGAGGAACCCAGCAGGCGGCTCGGGGACTTCAGAACCCGGCCCGGGGACTGCAGCAGCACAAGAAGCGGTGGCCGACTCCAACTCCCCACAACCCAACCCGGCCACCCGGGTCACAGTGGCCGTACTGACAGTAGAAGAAGTCACAGCTCCATCATGGGCCCAGCCCATCCTCAACTTTCTAGTCAACAGAGAGCTGCCGACTGATGAGATCTCGGCAAGACTAGTGCAACGCCGAGCCGGAGCATATGCAATAATAAACAGAGAACTTGTCAAGCGTAGCGTCACTGGAGTCTTCCAGCGCTGCGTCGAGCCAAAGAAGGGCGTAGCAATCCTCAAGGATATCCACCAAGGCGAATGCGGCCACCATGCAGCCTCAAGATCACTTGTGGCCAAAGCTTTCCGCCATGGTTTCTTCTGGCCGACTGCTTTGGAAGATGCCAAAGAAATAGTCAAATGCTGCAAAGGATGCCAAGTCTTCAGTTCCAAGCAACACCTGCCGGCTTCTGCACTCAAGACCATCCCCCTCACCTGGCCCTTTGCCGTCTGGGGGCTGGACATGGTGGGCCCATTCAAGACAGCCCGCAGCGGCATGACACATCTGCTTGTCGCCGTGGACAAATTTACCAAGTGGATCGAAGCGAAGCCGATCAAGAAGCTGAACGGGCCAACTGTCGTGACATTCATCGCCGACATCACTACTCGGTATGGCGTGCCACACAGCATCATCACCGACAACGGCACAAACTTTGCCAAGGGAGCACTGGCACGTTTCTGCGCGACATAGGGCATCCGACTGGACTTAGCGTCCGTTGCCCACCCGCAGCCAAACGGCCAGGTCGAGCGAGCAAACGGCCTCATCCTCTCCGGCATCAAGCCCCGACTGGTCGTACCACTGGAGCGTTCGGCCGGCTGCTGGCTCGATGAGCTGCCCGCTGTCCTCTGGAGTCTGCGTATTACCCCAAACAAGTCAACCGGCTTCACTCCGTTCTTCCTTGTATATGGTGCCGAGGCTGTCATCCCAACTGACATCGAGTTCGACTCGCCTCGGGTCACCATGTACACGGAGGTGGAGGCCAAGGAAGCGCGAGAAGACGGCGTCGACCTGCTGGAAGAAGGCCGGCTGTTAGCACTCAGCCGGTCCGCCATCTACCTGCAGGGTTTGCGACGTTACCACAACCGGAAGGTCAAGCCAAGATCCTTCCAAGAGGGCGACCTTGTGCTCCGGCTGATCCAGCGAACAGCCGGCCAGCACAAGCTCTCGGCCCCTTGGGAAGGCCCTTTCGTCGTCAGCAAGGCACTAGGCAACGACTCCTACTACCTGATCGACGCACAGAAGCCAAGAGCACGCAAGAGGGATGATTCCGGCAAGGAGTCGGAATGACCATGGAACGCAAACCTCCTGAGAAGATTTTACAGTTGAAAGCAGTATGTATCATGCTACCGTTTTTGTATTAAATATGAGACAAACGGGCCCCCCGAGGCGCACTCGGGGATTGCCCTCCTTTATCTATGAATGATGAGTGTCATACTCATGAATGCACTATTACATTTGATTTTCTGTCTGGCACCGGGTTCGATTAGTCGGCCCGGGGACTGGCCCCCTTAAGTTATACCTGAAGTCAGACAAGTAGTGTGCCGGCACCCGAGCCCTCTCTTGTTGAAAGTCGCAGCTCGAAGAACCGACTGTCCGACTGGCAAGAGCCAAAGGCAGAAAGGATGCCCACACGAAAAACGGCTAAGGACTAACGAACTTATATAACACAAAGACGGCCTCCAACCACGCCTACCGGCTGTCAAAACAGCCGGCTGGCCGGCCTCCCAGTCACTTCGCTATAATCCAACAAAGCTAGAGTACTTGCCCTCCCAACTGGCCAAGCACTTCTCCAGCCACAGACTGCAGAGCAGCTATCCGGCTGGGACGGCGGCAACCAAGGGAGGGCGGCAAAGGAAACAGCCGAAGGATGAAAAGCAAAGAACAAGGGAAAGCCAAACACATGCATAATTATATTTACACATAAAGCCTTCAACAGGCCGGCAGTCAATATAGTTCGAATACACCCCCAGTGGGTGGAATTGGGCAAACTTAACAAAAAACTGTTCCAAGAGTGGTAAAAGAGGAAAGTAGAGGCAGCAGACCAGACTAAGGGCGCAACAGGGGAGCCGGGCTGGTCGGTGGAGACGGCGGCGCCGGCTGGAGGAGTGGCCGGCTGGCGAGTCTCGGCTTGGTCATCGCCGGCTGCAGGCGGTGCGCCCGCGCGTGCCTTGTTGCTAGAGGCACGGTCAAGCTGAGGCTGACCAGACGCTCCACCATCTGGCGCGGCGTCTTCACCCTCCTCCTCCTCCTCCTCGCCCTCGTCGCTGGAGTCGATCTCCTCCGCCGAGTCCTCACCGTCTGCCGGGTTCAGCCCGAACCACTCCTCCGGCTGGGCAACGCCGTTGTCATCCACCTCGGGAGCGAAGGCGCTGGTGTCGGTGTAGTCAGCGATCGCCGAGGCTCGCTGGATGATAGCTGGCCGCGCTGGCTCCAGCTCCGTGTCGGCCTCCTGCCGCCAGGTGGCCAGCTGGTCCAGACTCAGCTCGGGATACCAGGCCTTGATGAACTCCAGTGCCCGCCTGGCGCCGGACCGAGCCGCAGAAGCCTTCCAGGCCTCGAAGCGGCCGGCCGCCACCTCCAGCCAGTCGGCGGTCCGATTGGGGGTGCGGGGAATCACCTCACCAGGCCAGAGAGCGGCCAACACCTGCGCCCCAACACGCTGAAGCCGGCGGAGCATGCGGTGAGCCGGCTGGAGGTGGGCTTGAATCGCCAAGAGTTGTTCCTCCAGCGACCGGCGAGCGTTCGGCGCGATCTCAGCGCCATCCTGCCTTTGTGCCTCGCGGTGGGCCTCGACGACCTGGTTGGCGGCAGTAGAGTAGCCAGGGAAGTACTCTGTGCAAGAAAGAAAGAGAAAGAAGAGAAAAACACCAAGTCAGAAAATGAACCAAACGGCAAGCGGCAAGCAAGGGACGAAGAAGAGGGCGGCCTACCGTCAACCAAGTCTTCGATCTGGCCGAAGCCGTTGATCAACGACTGCCTCGCCTCGGCCCAGCTTGCCGCCTCCATCTCATATTCAGCTTGAAGGGTGGCCTCGTTGTCCTGCACTGCCTTCAGGGCCGCCTTGTGGCTTTCCTCCTGGTCGGCCAGCCTCTTGGCCAGGCGGTCACGCTCCTGGGCCAAGGCGTCAAACTCGGCCTCCTTAGCGCGGAGGGCGGCCTGAGTCCCACCCAGCTGCCCCCTCAGTTTGGCGTTGGCCGCTGCAGGCATGGCAGAAAAGAAAGAAGCAATAAGGAAGCAGTCATCAAGGAAGATCCGACCCGACTGCTCAGCAGTCGGCCCGAATCTCGAGGACTACACCCAGTGGGTGCGCTGACGCGTCCCCACATGAGAAAAAAGATGAAGTACTTACCCCGGCTCTCAGATAGATCAGCATTCTTCTGGGTCAGCTCCCGAGCCTGGGAGTTGAAGGCGGACGCGCGGAGGTTGTGGTAGTCCTGCAAGTCAGGCAGAGAAGCGAATGAGAACAAGATAGCAAAACAAAGCCCGCTAAGAAGTTCCAAGCCGCCTACTCAGCACCCGACTCGGAACTCGGGGACTACACCCAGTGGGTGCGCTGACGCGCCCCCACGAAAGAAACCAAGATCAAAAAAGCAAAAATAGGAAGACTAACACGAATGGCCGCCCGCATCGCAAGGAACTCGTCATTGTATTTCCTCAGCGCCATAGCCTGGTACTGAAGCCGGTTCCGGACTTCCTGCGCCGCCACATTCACCACGGCCGTCCCTCCACCCGGCGTCCACCCCGAGCTGGCGCTGGCCGCCTCCACGTCCCGGGCCGACGAGCCGGAGCCCGCGGCCTTCTGCGGGTCCGAAGTGGCCTTCCCCGCGTGCTGGCGCGAGGGCGACTGGACCACCAGGTCCGTCCTTGCGGCCGGCTCGCCCCCAACCGATTGCGCAGGCGGCACGATAGGCCGGCTGCCTTGAGCCGCCCCAGTCGGCGAGGCCGGTGCCGCCTCCCTCTCCGGGACGATGATGTCGTCCTCCCTCTCCGACCCCGGCTGGTCGCCACCGGCTTCCTCCGGCGGGGGCTCCGGGACCTCGGGCGCCGTGATGTGCAGGGGGGTGACGAGCAAGGCCCCCTCCGCCATTGCCGCGGTCGCAGCCTCCGCTTGGGCCTTAGCCGCTGCGTCGGCACGCGCCTTCGCCGCCTCCTCCTCCTCCTGTGCCGCCTTGGCGGCAGCCGCCCTCAACTCCTCCGCCTCCCGCTCCTCCCGCGCCTCCCGTGCGTTTCGCTCCGTCGCCGCCTGAAGCTCGGCGCGGGGGTCCACACGGCGGGTGCTCCCGGATCCTCCCGGCGATCCAACGACAGAGGCGGCGGCAACCCGCTCAAGCGAAAGAGGAGCCCTGATTTTTGAGAAAGGACAAGGATTCAGAAATCACCAAGAAAAGAAGAAAGAATGTACAAAGGAATATACACTTACGCCGACACCGTCTGCGGCTGCTTCACCACCTTGCGGAAGCGGGCCGCCTTCGCAGCCGCCTCATCCCGCTTGGTCGCCGCCGCCCCGCCCTTGGGCTTCTTCGGCCGACTACCGAACAAGCCCGACGCGGCCCGGCGCTTTTGCCCGCCGCCCCGAGCAGGCGGCGCGGCGGAGGAACCCGCGCCGTGGCCGGGAGCCGGCTGGCAGCGTGGGACGATTTCCGCCTCGTCGTCATCCGGCCAATCGTCGAAGCTGGCTCCAAGCCCGGAGCCGCCTGCTTCGCCGCCGGCTTCACCGCCACCCGCCTCGGTGTTTTCGTCCATGGCGGCCGCTCCCAAGTCGTGGTCCTCCAGGTCATGCTCCGCCCGGTCGGGGAGAAATCGGCGCTCCGCCTCCGACTCGGCTGCAGGTCGAAGGAGAGGGCTCTGCCAAGACGTGCCGACTGGTCAGAGTCGGCCAAGAAAAACTCGGCGACAAAACTAAGAGAAGAAAGGGAAAAGGAGAACATACCGTAGGCGGAGGATGTGCACGGGAATATGGCTCCTTGCCAAACCGCCACTCTGCGGAGAGCTTGCAGTTCGCAAGATAATTCACCATATGGGCCACCTCGTCATGCGGCATGTCCTTGGTGCACATCCGACTCGGATCAAGTTGGCCGCTCATCTGACAGATCAGGTGAGGGCGGCTTTGAAGCGGAAGCACCCGGCGCGCGACGAAGGCGGCCAGCAAGTCGGACCCAGTCAGGCCCTCCGACTGGATCATCACCCGAAGTCGGGCGACGGCCGCGGCTCCAGCCTGCGACAGCGTCACGGCCCGATAGGACTACTGGGGCCGCCTCCCAGCTAGCGGGCCGGCTATGTAAGCCGGCAAGTTGACGTAGTCGCCTTGCGGGGCGACGTTCTTCACGTAGAAATATGACTTCTGCCAGAGCTTCACCGACTAGATCAGCGTGATGACGGGGAAGGGGTTGTCGGCCGCTGGCCTCCGCATCACGATGAAGGCGCCGCTCTGGGCCGACACGCCCTGCATGCGGGTGCCCAGCTTAGATTGGAAGAACTCCCCCCAGAGCTCGAGGGTGGGGAGAACGCCAAGGAAGCCCTCGCACAGGGTGACGAAGGCGGACAGCAGCACCACCGTGTTCGGAGTGAGGTGGTGCGGCTGGAGTTGATAGAAGTCGAGGAAGGAGCGGAAGAAAGCGCTCGCCGGCAAGCCGAGGCCGCACAGGAAGTGCGAGCGGAAGACTACCCGCTCGCCTTCCTCCGGCGCCGGCGTGATCTCCTTCTCCAGCGCGAGACGGGCCCGCACCTGGTCCTTGCCGGGCAACCGCCGCGTCTTGCGGAGGAACTCGATGTGGTCCATATGGACGAGCGAGCCATCCCAGTCCCCGCCGTACTGCATGGTGGCAAGAGGCTAGCAAGGAAGAGTGCGGCAGCGGAGAAAGCACGGCCCTGCGGCGGCAAGCCTGCGGGGCGGAGTAAAGATCGGTGGGACGGCGCGGCAGCGGCGAGGCGCTATTGTGAGGGAAAGCGGGAGGAAGAAGATGACGGAGAGGAGAGGAGCGTGCGAGCGTACGCCGCTTCCCCTCCTCCCCCTACTTATAGACTCGTGCGGCGAAGCCGAGGAGGCGAGACGTGGGGAGGAACGTGGGATTAACTGCGCCCCCTCCCCCATGTCTCCCGATTATTATGCCCTATTGGCGTGCGGAAACCGCCGCCGGAAGACGTGCGGACAGCTCTGGGCTACAGAGGATCCCCGCTTGGGCCTAGGCGTAGGAATGGTGGGCCCCCGGCCTGCGGCGACGTCCTGTCGTGCCTGTTGGTTGGCAGGCTTTTTTTAGCCAGAAGTTGCCACGTGGTTCGCAGGCGGTGAGCGGCCGGCCCGCGGCCCGGCGCACGCGCCAACGGACTCCCGCCTTCCGACTTTAGAAATTTTCGCCAAGATGGCGCGCCCAACCGAAGCCGGCTCCTAGCTGCTAGCTAGTCAAGATAAGAAGCTGACCGAGCTTCTCAACCTCCTCTCAGCCTCGAAGCCCAACCAGCTTCGGGGACTACTGTCGGAGTAAATGGCCACGGGTAGCCTAACCGACTCCCCCTGGCTCTTCGAAAAATTATCAGGCCATTCGAGCCTTCAAGCATACAAAGCATAGGGCCGCCTTCCCCCGGCCGGCTATCCCCAGGGCCGACTCCCAGAAGGTGACCCGGCCTCAGAAACCTCCCCCAAGAAAGATACGAGATGGCCGACTCCCAGAAGCCGGCCATGAAGAGGACCGACTCCCAGAAGCCGGCCATGAAGAGGACCGACTCCCAGAAGCCGGCCATGAAGAAAGCCGGCTCCCAGAAGCCGGCCAAGACCACACCCACTAAGACTGTATCCACATAACGGCGATAGGACGGGGCATGGCTGCAGTACAGCCCACTACCCCCAAATCCCGGAACAGGCATGGCCACAGGGCGCCGTACGGGCCAGCCATCCCCCGTCCGGCGCGGCACTGTAGCCATGTTGGCCTCGATGTCACCCACGACAGGCGCTAGTACGGCCCGCGGGCGGTGGGCCCCTTTAGCCAGAGAGACACCCGAAGGCGGCCCGGCCTCCCCTAGTCGGCCAGGGGCGTGGCCGGCAACCAATAGCCAGCTACCTCCCTCCCTCGAAACGTGTGCCTCATTAAGGAGACAAGACGAGGTAAGGCTACAGTGAGAGCACGCAAGGCGGCAGCGCTGTAGCCACGCTTACCTCGACAAAGCCCTCGTCATCAGAGGCGAGGCAACAGTAACCAGCCGCCGACAAAGCCCCCAAGCGGTGGGGCCGGCCTATCGGCCAAGAGGCCGGCAGCCGGCGGGCCCCAATGGCCGGCGGAGAAGCCGGCGAGCATAGACACTGACGACTGGGACCCGCGCCCAGCCGGATTACCATTGTACCCCTGGGGGGGTAGGCCTATATAAACCCCCCGGGACACCCATGCAAAGGGTTGATCTCATAGAGTTTCACACACCACATAGAGAGAAAAGGAGAGCTAGCCTTGCCCTTCTTCTTCCTCTAGCCAAACAGCTCAAGGAGCACTTGTAGCTACTTATTCTGATCTAGTGATCATGCGGAGACCCCGCAGAGCAGGACTAGGGGTGTTATCTCCACGGAGAGCCCCGAACCTGGGTAAGATCCGCCGGCGTGCATGTCTTCGCCTCATCCCGTTTCCAGGCACCGGCGATGTCTTACTGGCTCCCACAATGATAAGCCACCCATTGTCATATGTCGCACCTACCACCCGCCAACCCCATCATTTTATCCTTAGTAGCAACGATACATACATGTCGGTTCCCCTTCTGTCACTGGGATCAAGCACCGTAAGATCAAACCCACTACAAAGCACCTCTTCCCATTGCAAGATAAATAGATCAAGTTGGCCAAACGAAACCCAAATATCGGAGAAGAAATACGAGGCTATAAGCAATCATGCACATAAGAGATCAAAGAAACTCAAATAACTTTCATGGATATAAAAAGATAGATCTGATCATAAACTCAGAGTTCATCCGATCCCAACAAACACACCGCAAAAAGAGTTACATCATATGGATCTCCAAGAGACCATTGTATTGAGAATCACATGAGAGAGAGGAAGCCATCTAGCTACTAACTACGGACCCGAAGGTCTACAAAGAACTACTCACGCATCATCGGAGAGGCACCAATGGAAGTGGTGAACCCCTCCTTGATGGTGTCTAGATTGGATCTGGTGGTTCTGGACTCTGCGGCGGGTGGAATTGATTTTCGTCGACTCCCCTAGGGTTTCTGGAATATTGGGGTATTTACAGAGCAAAGAGGCGGTCTGGGGGGCACCGAGGTGGGCACAACCCACCAGGGCGCGCCTGGTCCTCCTGGCGTGCCCTAGTAAGTTGAGCTTCCCTTGGAGCACCCCCCTAGGCAATGCCTTGGCCCATTGGGTGTCTTCTGGTCCATAAAAAATCTCTGTGAAGTTTCATTGCATTTGAACTCCGTTTGGTATCGATTTCCTGCGATGTAAAAAACATGCAGAACACAGCAACTGGCACTTGGCACTATGTCAATAGGTTAGTACCAAAAAATGATATAAAATGACTATATAATGATTATAAAACATCCAAGATTGATAATATAACATCGTCGAGCAATCAAAAATTATAGATACATTGGAGACGTATCAATTTCCTACGTTCTCCTAATTTTTTATAGATTTTTTGGAGTTACAAAAGTATTCTAAGTTTTCAGATTACTACAGACTGTTCTGTTTTTGACAGATTCTGTTTTGTTTGCATTGTGTGCTTATTTTGATGAACCTATAGATTGTATTGGAGGGTATAAGGCATGAAAAGTTAGAATACAATAGATTAATGCAAAAATAAAATATTAATGGGTTTGCAATAGTACTTAGAGTAGTGATTTGCTTTGTTATACTAACGGATCTCACGAAGGTTTTGTTGAGTTTTGTGTGATTGAAGTTTTCAAGTTTTGGGTGAGATCACGACGGATGAAGGAATAAGGAGTGAAAAGAGCCTAAGCTTGGGGATGCCCCGGAAGGCATCCCCTCTTTCTTCTAACGACCTTCGGTTTTTTACTTGGAGCAATATTTTTATTCGTCACATATCATGAGTTTTGCTTGGAGCGTCTTCTATTATATGAGTCTTTGCTTGTTTTGATTTTTATTTTGTGTCAAGTATTCTTGCTGAACACGCCTATTTGGGAGAGCCAAAATTATGCTATGATTTGTTAGAATTGCTCTCTATGCTTCACTTCAAAAAAATGAGCTATGGAATTGCTCTAGTGCTTCACTTATATCTTTTTGAGCACGGTGTGCTTTATTATTTTTGAAGAAATTGCTCTCATGCTTCACCTAGATTTATTTGAGAGTTAGTAAATTTGAAGAAATTCTCTCATGCTTCACTTATATTATTTTGAGAGACGAAAATTTTTATGCTCATGTTCTTCACTTAGATTTGTTTGAGCTTATCAAAAGCAACATATGAAATTAGTCCCAAAGTGAGAGGGATATAATAAAAACTTTCATGAAGATCATTGGACAAAATAAACTTGATTCTTTGTAATAGTTTTGCGATATGATGATAGTGATGTGTGAGTCATGTTGGTGAGTAATTATGCCTTAGTAAGAATATTGGTGTTAAGGTTTGTGATTCCCTATGCAAGCACGAAAGTCAATAGTTATGCAATTAAATTACATCCTACTTATGGTGCATTATTCGGTGTTAGTTATGCTTAATCTTGCTTATGTGAGTTTTTGTTTCTTGGTTGGTTACTTCTCAATCTTTTTGCTAGCCTCCACTTGTACTAAGTAGAGATACTACTTTGCATCCAAAATCTTTAAACCAGGTTTTGCCATATGAGTTCCCCATACCTACCTATATGTGGTATTCCTGTGCCGTTGTAAGCAAATTTGTATGTGCCATCTCTAATTTTCAAAATATATTTCATTTTTGTGTGTCCGTACCGCTCATGAAGCGGCAGGGGTGGCCAATATTTTCCATGATAGATGTGTTATTCTCAAGATGAGTGTTTATTCACTTGTCATTGCACGAGAGTGCGGTGGTAATAGGGATGCCCAGTCCCGAAATGAAAAAGAAAATTACTTTATGTTGTCAAATAATAAATTCCTTGGAAAGTGTTGGTATGGAAGGCACTCGTGGATACGACTAGCCATGCATTGCGAAAGAATGGTGGAAAAAGAATAAAATTTATTTTCTGTTTGGAACCGCCTATAATATATCTAGCGTGGAAAGTGTAGGGAATTACTCGGCCATTTTTGTTGACGAGAAAAGTATGCCTCTCACAAAAAATTATCTCTCAATTTTTGCTTTGAGCTCTGGCACCTCTACAAATCCCTACTTCCCTCTGCGAAGGGCCTATCTATTTACTTTATGCAATTTTTTTATTTGAGTCTCCATCTTCTCTTATAAAGCACCAACTAAGGGGCACTATGATCATACTTGAGCATTGGATGTATCTAATATGCGAGTGTGTTTCATGAATGGATCAATAATTCAGCATGATGGGCTAGGGGGTAACTTTTTTAGTGTTGAAATTTTGAAAGAGATGTTTGCTTGTTGATATGCTTGAGTATTGAAATCTTCATGTCAAAACTAGACTATTGCTTTCAACCATATAAAAGTCGAAATGTCCACACTACAAAAGAAAAGAATATGTGATGAAAAATTCTGTTTTCATCATTTATGTACTCGAGGACGAGTAGGAATTAAGCTTGGGATGCTGATACGTCTCCAATGTATCTATACTTTTTTTTCTTGTTCCATGTTGTTATATTATCATTCTCGGATGATTTACAATCATTTTATAGCAACTTTATATCATTTTTTGCGACTAACCTATTGACATAGTGCCCAGTGCCAGTTGCTGTTTTTTGCTTGTCTTTTACTTTGCAAAATATCAGTACCAAATGGAGTCCAAACACAGCGAAACTTTTGGAGAATTTTTTTGGACCAGAAGACACAACATGGGCCAAAGAAGTACCAGAGGGGAGGCCCGAGGTGGGAACAACCAACCAGGGCGCGCCAGGAGGCCCAGGCGTGCCCAGGGGAGTTGTTCCCCCCTCGGTGACCTCCCGCACCGCCTCTTCACCCTATAAATTGCCAAATATTCCAGAAACCCTAGGGGAGTCGACGAAACACAATTCCAGCCGCCGCAATTTCTAGAACCACGAGATCCAATCTAGACACCATCATGGAGGGGTTCACCATCCTCATTGGTGCCTCTCCGATGATGCGTGAGTAGTTCATCATAGACCTATGGGTCCGTAGTCAATAGCTAGATGGCTTCCTATCTCTCTTTTGATTCTCAATACAATGGTCTCTTGGAGATCTATTTGATGTAACTCTTTTTTTGCGGTGTGTTTGTTGCGATCCGATGAACTTTGAGTTTATGATCAGATCTATATCCATGAATATATTTGAGTCTTCTTTTGATCTCTTATATGCATGATTATTTATAGCCTCGTATTTCTTCTTCGAATCTTTGGTTTAGTTAGGCCAACTACATTGATTTTTATTGCCATGGGAAGAGGTGCTTTGTGATGGGTTCGATCGCGAGGTGTTCTTTCCCAGTGATAGAAAGGGGCAGCAAGACACGCATGTATCGTTGCTATTAAGGATAACAAGATGGGGGCTATTCCTACATAGATCTCGTCTACATCATGCCATTGTTCTTATTGCATTATTCCGTTTCTCCATGAACTTGATACACTAGATGCATGTTGGATAGCGGTCGATGTGTGGAGTAATAGTAGTAGATGCATGCATGAGTTGGTCTACTAACCTTGTACGTGATGCCTATATATTGATCATTGCCTTGGATATCGTCATAATTATTCGAGCTTCTATCAATTGCCCAGCAGTAATATGTTTACCCACCGTGTGCTATTTTCTCGAGAGAAGCCACTAGTGAAATCTATGCCCCTGGTCTATTCTTTATCATATTTGCTTTCCGGTCTATTATTTGCCACTTTTATTTTCAGATCTATTATTCCAAAAACCCAAAAATTCCTTGCTGCACTTTTTTGCTATTTATTTTATTCTGCGTTTTATCGAGATCTATTTATCCAATCTACACAATTTTTATCGCGTCAACTTGACAATCTCTGGCGTTGTTACTCGAAAAAGGGATTGACAACCCCTTATAAGCGTCAGGTTGCAAGTGTTTGTTCTTTGTGTGTAGGTACCGTTTACATAGTGTTGCTTGGTTCTCCTACTGGATTGATATCTTGGTTTCAAAACTGAGGGAAATACCTACCGTAGCTGTGCTGCATCGTTGATGACCCACAAGTATAGGGGATCAATTGTAGCTATTTTTGATAAGTAAGAGTGTCGAACCCAACAAGGAGCAGAAGAAAATGACAAGTGGTATTCAACAAGGTAATGTCTGCAAGTGCTAAAATTGTAAGTAACAGAGTAGTTTGATAGCAAGATAATTTGTAATGAGCAAATAACGATAATAGTAGCAAGAGTGCAGCAAGGTAGCCCAATCCTTTTGAGGCAAAGGACAGGCCAAAATGGTCTCTTTTGATAAGCAAAGCATTCTTGAGGGTACATGGGATTTTCATCTAGTCACTTTCACCATGTTGGTTTGATTCATGTCGGTACTTTGATAATTTGATATGTGGGTGGACCGGTGCTTAGGTGATGTTCTTACTTGAACAAACCTCCTACTTATGGTTAACCCTCCCGCAAGCATCCACAATTATGAGAAAAGTATTAGGAATAAATTCTAACCATAGCATTAAACTTTTGGATCCAATCGGTCCCTTACGGAATAGCGCATAAACTGAGGTTTAAGCTTCTGTCACTCTCGCAACCCATCATCTAATTACTACTCCATAATGCATTCCCTTAGGGCCAAATATGGTGAAGTTTCATGTAGTCGACATTCACATGACACCACTAATGGAATCACAACATACATACTATCAAAATATCGAACACATATCAAGTTCACATGATTACTTGCAATATGATTTCTCCAGTGACCTCAAGAACAAAAGTAACTACTCACAAATGATAATCATGCTCAAGATCAGAGGGGTATTAAATAGCATATTGGATCTGAACATATAATCTTTCACCAAATAAATCATATAGTAATCAACTACAAGATGTAATCAACACTACTAGTCACCCACTAGCACCAATCTATAGTTCCAGTGACAAGATTGAACACAAGAGATGAACTACGGTTTGAGATGAGATCGTGCTGTTGAAGATGTTGATGGAGATTGCCCTCCCCAAGATGGGAGAGTTGTTGGTGATGATGAGGACGATGATTTCCCCCTCCGGGAGGGAAGTTCCCCCGGCGGAATCGCTCCGCCGGAGGGCAAAAGTGCTCCTGGCCAAGTTTCGCCTCGAGACGGTGGCGCTCCATCCCGAAAGTCCTCTCCTTTTTTTTATTGGTCAAAATGACTTATATACCAGAAGATGGGCACCAGAGGTTGGCCTGGGTGAGCACAACCCACCAGGGCGCGCTTGGGCTCCCTGGCATGCCCAGGTGGGTTGCGCCCACCTGGTGGGCTCCCTCTGGTACTTATTTGCTCCAATATTCTTCATATATTCCATAAAAATTCTCCGTGAAGTTTCAGCTTGTTTGGAATTGTGTAGAATAGGTAGCCTGACGTAGCTTTTCCAGGTCTAGATTTCCAACAGCCGGAATTCTCCCTCTTTGTGTATACCTTGCATATTATGAGAGAAAAGGCATTAGAATAACTCCAAAAAGCATTATTATGGATAAAAACATCATAAATAACAGTAGGAAAACATGATGCAAAACGGACATATCAACTCCCCCAAGCTTAGACCTTGCTTGTCCTCAAGCGAAAACCGAAATGGAAAAACATGTTGATAACCCACAAGTAGGGATCGCAAAAGTTTTCGAGGGTAGAGTATTCAACCCAAAATTATAGATTTGACACAAGGTGTGGCACCCCGGCTCAGAGAAACCGGAACGCCCCGTATTCCAGTCCAGAGATCGAGGAGAAGTCTTCTGGAATACGGCACTGCTTAGCATAGAACAAATCAGCTCTTTATTGCAGGCTATATTGGGTACAAGGGGATTACATCGGCACGGCGACACTACGCCTGCCACGGTTGCTCCATGCAAGCAGCAGAACAACACGATGCAGCAGAATAACTACTGGCAGCGGAACAACGACGACGGTGATGAACTCCACTCCGCATGGACTCTGGCTGGAACGCTTATCCTAGCTCGCAAACAAGGGATCCACGACAAACAAGCAATCAAATCCGGCATGACCTGCAAACTGGCATGACACGCCAGGTCAGTACATGAATGTACTTGCAAGCTCACAGCAACCAAATCAATCAAGACAAACAATAGCATGGCAATTACAGATTATTAAGCAATGATGAACACGATACTATCGGAACAACATGGCATGTATAACATAATACAGCTAGAACAATACGAACATGGCATAAACATATGAACATAATGAGACTAGCATGCAACATGATGAAACTATCATGCACCAACTTACTCTGCTCGGGTTACATCGTAACCATCACATGCATCACTTACCATCACGGACATCACACGATCATCTCAGGATCCAATCAAGCTTGCTATTAACACTACCATAGTAATCATTTATGACCACAAGGAGCTTGACCATTACCCTTGACTTTCGCATAACATCCCAAATATCAAACAAGTTGGTAATCACGATACCACAATGATCCTCTCTTGATCACATAAATATCAACCAACTTCTTTCATCATCGAACCAGGGTTGTTATTAAGCACATCATTAGTATTACTGTTGACCCATAGTGTGACTGACACGAACTGGGCCACTATCCGTGGGCGCGGCTATCGAGAGATTTAACACACACACTCTATAGAGGTTAGCACACTGTACCCACACCACGGAACCCATGGCCTCGCACTCCCATTCGGGTGGACCAACGGCATTCCGACAAAACCTTCCTACTGCCATGACACTCTCACGGCCACTCCGACCAACTCCCCTTTGGGCTAAGTCCTGGGTGGCCCCGTGCCTACCAAAGGCACCAACGGCCACCATCGTGGCAAAACGGTCCCAAACGGGGACAAGGATCCTTACAAAAACAATGGGCACACAAGGCTTATGCCGTCCTACCTGGCCAAGGTAGCGCCCGCGCATAACCTTCCCTCGCGGGAGGCACCGGCGAGAGGCATGACAAGAGACCAAGTTAGGACCCCCCCCCCCATAGGGTAAACGTGGTTGCACTGGTCAGCTCGATATGGTGGCACCATGACTCAGCCAATAGTTGTTCAAGTTCAATTTAATCCGGTTAAACTTGAATGCAATATGTTGAGTCATGATAAAATAACCTGATGCAACTACAATGCATGAACCTGATATCAACATAAGCATGGGGGTGCATCCCAATCAACGAGCATGACAACAACATTTAACCATTTATCCAGATGAGCATGGCATACTGACGAGCATGGATATCACAACTAGAACACTACCCATAGCATAACATTACCACTAGAATCAACAATAAATACCATGCAATAACATAACGATAAAACTACCATGCAAGTATTTAATCAACTGTATGCAAAGGAACATGCATAACAACGGTACTCGAAACAGACGATAGTCAGGCACCGAAGACCATCACCAACATGTACTACTACCAAACATTGCCAATATTAAAGTAATACTAGCATGAAGAACATAATAACAGAGTGCAAGAAAACATAGCATGACGGTAAACACCGATCCATAAGCATAACCAAAATACCGACCGCAGAAACAAAACAAACAGACAATTATTAAAGATTCAAGTTGAAAACCAATGCTTATGCATGGATATCATGTAAATGGTGGTTGTGGCTTGCCTGGGGATGAAGAAGGCTCCGGGGAGAAGTGCGGAACGACCGCGGAAAGAATCACCGAAAAGGGTACTCTCTCGGAGGGGGCTGATTAGGGGCAAGGGCAAAATGGTCATTTTCAGAATGTTGAAACATAGTGATAATGGTTCCAACAGAACGGGTTTGACGAGACGAAGAAGTGGGCGTTGGATTCACCTCAATCGGAGTTACGGTTGCGGAGTTATGAGGTGTAGAAGAAGAAGGACTAATCTGTGAATATTTTCATCACCAACGGGTCACTGGGAGGAAAAACTAAAAGCGCCTTCAGGCAGATTACGCCTTCTGCAAAAGAAAACGTATTCTCAGCCGAAGAACAACAGACTAAGTTGCCTCCAAAGGAAAACGTATACCATGGAATACGCTTTCAGAAGAGAAAAGCGGAAAGACGGAAACGTGCCTCCACTTATCCACGTCGCAAGGCGCTGGGCAACTCGCGCGTGGGTCCCAGGCGCAGGGGGAGGGGGCACGGGCGCTCGTCCCCTTGCTCCCGCTCGCCCTGTTCCTCGCGTGAAGCAGAGGCAGAGCAGGGGAGGGGCGGCGAGGGGGCCTGCCTGCTCCGGCCGTCTCCGGCCCGGCCGAGGCCACCGGCGGGACCGCAGCGGAAAACCGCACCCATCCAGAGGGAGTACGGCCGCCGGGGAGCCGCGGGGAGGAGGGGAGGGGCGGCGCCATGGAGAGCACAGGAAGCTTTGGTCGACGGGGTTCTTCGGCGATGCGGCCGCTCCGGCGAGGGGGAAAGTGGGTGGGGCGGCTCAGCGGAACGAGGGGGAGCCAGTGGACGTGGAGGGGATGCTAGAGGACGCTCGGCTTGGCCGGGGCAGCTCGACTCCGGAGATGGCCGAGACGGCAATGGCGAAACAAGGAGGGGGCCGAGGACTCCGGTGGTCGAGGAGGAAAGAGGAGAGGCTTGGGAGCTTCGGGAGGTGTCGAGGGTCCTTATATAGGCCGCGGGAGGGGTTCGGGCGTGCTCTAGAGAGCTCTAGCTCGATGCCAATGGAGGTCAGGGGCGCGTTGTGGCATGGGCGCGGCGATGGCGACTAAACCATGGCGAGTCCGGACTGGGCATTGATCCAGGAGGATGCAGACGAGCACGGGCGAGCTAGAGGACATGATGTGGACGCGAGAGGCAGAGGGGAGCGGACGAACACAGCGCCGCGGTTTGGCAGAGCGCGAGATTTGGCCTGTCCGACCCGTGGTCACCGCGTGAGCTGGCTCAACCGGCGCGTTCTGGCCGGGCCGACCATGTCTAGTAGAATGACCTTAGTTCCCTGAGTCCAAAGGCGGTAACCAATCGGTCCAGGGGCAAAGAAGAGAAAAGCAGGAGGTTCCAAACTAGCTGAACAACAAGGTGTTTGATGCCTTCTGCAGAAGATTGGTCGGGAGGCTTAGACTGAGATTTGACTGGGGTTGATCACTCACTAAGGTGAGTAAGATGACAAGGTTTTAGCGCATACTGAGGGGTTTAGCTAGTACTTGTAGTGCAAAGTGCCATACTGACCAGAATAGCAAACTTTGAAGTATCACTCACATACTAGCTTGGATTAAGCTGAAATTTGGAAAGGCTAGATGATTTGGGCATATGAGAGTGCCATAAAAATTTCATGCCATTTTGTCAAGCCAAAATAGTACTTCCTTCATAGCTATGGTCTCTGCCCATAAAAAATTTCAGACATAATGGAGCAAGATAAAATATACTTGCTTCACTAACTGAAAATTTGGAAAGAAACAAAGATTTGAAGCTGCGCTCACAGGGATGTAGAGCATGAGCTCAAATCTTGTGGAGAGCTTTTATTTGATGATATGAAAGACCATGCAAAAATTCAAATTAATTGGATTAACCTAGCTAGTACTTCCTTCACAACCAATTCCCTGAGACAGGAACTTTGAAAATTTGCTCAGGAATATTTACTAGGCAAATTAAGTTGAAATTTTTCATGAGGCAATTATTTGGACAGGAAAAAGTGTCCAAAAGGTTTGGGGTAAATTAGGCAAAGATAAATGGCACTTGCTTCACAATCTGCCATTCAGGACAGAATAGAAAAAGAATTATTTGAGGATGATGGGAAATATGGCGAGTGAAATATTTTGCCATATTTGAGAAATATATGACTCCAAACAATTTATGAGAATTATTTGGGGATTTTAGGAGTGATGGAAATATAGGTTGCTTCACAACCTAGGGCAAATTGAGTTATTCCTTTAATAGAAAGGAATATCCCCAATAAAAAGAATATTGGGATTTGGGCTAGGATGAAAATGGAAAGGTCTAGGGAAGGATTTGGGTATGACAAGCCACTCTGGAAGCAAATAAGAGTTCATCTTCTTCAGTTTCCAGACCACATAGCCACGGAAAAAGAAATCTCAGGCAAAAACCTCAGAAAATCAAAAGAAAAAGAAAGGGCCAAAAATTAGGCTATTACACAAGGGGAGCCAAAGAATATTTGAAGGTATTAGCAGCTGAGTTGTCAATTCAACCACACCTGGAGATTAATTATCTGCAGCAAGTAATCAGTAGCAAAGTAATGTGATAGTTTTGATAGTAGTGACAGCAGCAATGGTAACGGTAACAGTGATAGCAGTAATTTTGTAGCAAGTGTAACAGTGATAATAGCAGTAGTAACTTAGCAAGAACAATATAAGATAAATTCGTAGGCATTGGATCGGTGACTTGTTGGATGATATTCATCATGAGACAGTTATAACCAAGGGCGATACGGCACTAGCTCCAGTTCGTCAATATAATGTAGGCATGTATTCCGTAAATAGTCATGCGTGCTTATGGAAAGAACTTGCATCACATCTTTTGTCCTACCCTCCCGTGGCAGTGGGGTCCTATTGGAAACTAAGGGATATTAAGGCCTCCTTTTAATAGAGAACCGGAACAAAGCATTAACACATAGTGAATACATGAACTCCTCAAACTACGGTCATCGCCGGGAGTGGTCCCGACTATTGTCACTCCGGAGTTGCCGGACCATAACACGTAGTAGGTGACTATAACATGCAAGATTGGATCTAGAACATGGATATAATTATGATAACATAAACGGTTCAGATCTGAGTTCATGGCACCCGGACCAAAAGTGACAAGCATTAAGCATGGCAAAGTCATCGCAACAACAATCTTAGAACATAGTGGATACTAGGGATCAAGCCCTAATAAAACTAACTCGATTACATGATGAATATCATCCAACTCCTCACCGACCAGCGAGCCTACGAAGGAATTACTCACTCCTGGTGGGGAGCATCATGGAATTGGCGATGGAGAAGGGTTGGTGATGATGAAGAACGAAGATCCCCCTCTCCGGAGCCCCAAACAGACTCCAGATCTGGCCTCCCGATGAAGAACAGGAGGTGACGGCGGCTCCATCTCGTGGATCACGATAATTCTTTCTCCCTGATTTTTTCTGGAAAAATAGGATTTTATAGTGTTGGTTTCAGGGTCTGCGGGGCCACCAGGTGGGGACAACCCACCTGGGCGCGCCAGGAGAGGGGGGCGCGCCCTGGTGGGTTGTGCCCACCCAGGTGCCCCTCTCCGGTGGATCTTGGCTCCAGAAATTCTTATTTATTGTATAAAAAATTCTCGCAAAGTTTTGTTCCATTTCGAGAACTTTTATTTCTGCACAAAAACAACACCATGGTAGTTCTGCTGAAAACAACGTCAGCCCGGGGTTAGTTTCATTCAAATCATGCAAATTAGAGTCCAAAACAAGAGGAAAAGCGTTAGAAAAAGTAGATACGTTGGAGACATATCACCTCTCCCAAGCTTAAACCTTTTCTTGTCCTCAAGCAATTCAGTTGATAAACTGAAAGTGAAAAAGAAAAACTTTTACGAACTATTTTGTTCTTGTTTGCATAAATAAGCTTAAACAACACCCAGGTTTTCAGTCAACATTATAACTAACCATGCCGACAATAACTTTTAAAGATTATATTAACTCATATCAATGACATAATCAGCTAGCGAGCAATAATAAGATATCTCAAACGGCAACACGTTGTCAAAACAACCATGATATAATATGACAATAGTGGTATCTCGCTAACCCTTTATGAGACTGCAAAACATAAATGCAGAGCACCTCCAAAGTTCAAGCAACGACTAAACATTGTAATTCATGGTAGAAAAGATCCAGTCATGATGCACCCAACATTAGCTACACACAATGCATAAGTCATGATAGTTGTGCTCTCAGGTTCTGGCGCTTGTTTTAGAAGGTGATGATACAACATAAAAATAAATAGATAGTCCCTTCGCAGAGGGAAGCAGTGATTTGCAGAGGTGCCAGAGCTCAGGTTCTTAAACAGAGATAAATGATATTTTGAGACATGCACCCTTCTCATTTACTTCACGACCATCAGTTATCAACATCTTCCATGCTAAGCACGCTAGTGGCGGTTCTCAAGCGATAAAAGTAAAGGTTTTGACTCCATTGGGAGTTTTTGTTTGATTATTTGTAAGCTTTTTCTATTTGCAGTTTGGGACTGGGCATCCCTATTACCGCCCTTTTCTCGTGCGATGGTGAGTGAATAAACACTCGACCTAAGAATAACCCGCTTAGCATGGAAGATACCGACCACCTCCTGTCCTTCCATGAACGATCCAGTCACACAAAAATGATATTTATTTAGAAGTTTTTAGAGGTGGCACATGCAAATTTACTTAGGACGGCAGGGTAATACCGCATATAGGTAGGTATGGTGGACTCATCTAGAATAACTTTGGGTTCAAGGTTTTTGATGTACAAGCAGAATTCCCACTTAGTACAGGCGAAGGCTAGCAATTAGATTGAGAAGCGGCCAGCTTGAGAGCAACAACGGTCATAAACATGCATTATGCATAAGTAACATTGGACACTAGCATGAGTAGGATATGAACACCATGAACATAAATATCATAGAGGCTATGTTGGTTTTGATTCAACTACATGCATGAACATGTACCGAGTCAAGCCACTCGAACATTCAGAGGAGGATACCATATCATCATACTACATCACAATCATTTTAACGCAATGTTGATATCCAAGATAAATCATTATCCACTCCTAGCTACTTATGCATGGCATGAGAAACTATAATATCTAATTGTCATTGCAAACATGTTTAATCATAATGGGCTGAATCATGGATACTAGGTTAAACATATTTACACAAATAGAACAAGTCGAGTTCATACCAGTTTCTCTCTGCCACAGCCAGTTCATCGAATATCGTCATTATTGCCTTACACTTGCACGACCGAACAATATGAAAACAATAATAGTGCAAGAGTGCCGTGGACTAAGCTGGAATCTGCAAACATTTTATTCAACACGAGAAGACAAGGTAAAATGGGTTCTTTATTAGTTCAACAGTTATTCATATGAGAGCCACTCAACATTTTCATCGTGGTCTTCCCCTCGGTACAACTCAAATAAAAAGAAAAGAAATTCTTAGAAACACACTGAAATATTTTTGGAGTTTTTGGTTTTCTTGAACAAGCAAATAAAAGGGAAAGCAAAAACGAGAAAAACTATTTACACGGGAAAGCTCCCAACAAGCAAAAGAAGAACAATGATATATTTTTGGGTTTTCTTTTTAGTATTACAACTAAGTATGCATAGAAAGTAAACTAACTACAACTATTTTTTTGGTTTTTCTAAAGTTTTTCAAACACACAAGAAGAACGCAAGAAAATAAATCTAAGCATGGATGATACAATGAAAAAGTGTGAACACCAACAAACGGAATAAGTGTACATGAATGTAAAGTCGGTGGAAACACCTACTCCCCCAAGCTTAGGTTTTGGCCTAACTTGGTAGTCGATCAGTAGCCTGGATGGTAGTAGGGGTACTAAGGAGCGGGCATCCACTCATCCCACTGCTGAGGCTCCTCCTCTGCCTTTGCAGCAGCCTGAGCATTCCGGTAGGCGATGATGTCCGTAGGCATAATCCTATATCCGCCCTTGGCAACAGAATCAAACAAACTAGGAGCAGGAAACGGGATAATATCACGAGTTTCAATGCTAAAAACTGTTGGGGAACGTAGCAATAATTCAAAAAATTTCTACGTATCACCAAGATCAATCTATGGAGTAATCTAGCAACGAGAGAGAGGGGAGTGCATCTACATACCCTTGTAGATCGCGCGCGGAAGCGTTCAAGAGAACGGGGTTGATGGAGTCGTACTCGTCGTGATCCAAATCACCGATGATCCTAGCGCCGAACGGACGGCACCTCCGCGTTCAACACACGTACAGAGCGGGGACGTCTCCTCCTTCTTGATCCAGCAAGGGGGGAGGAGAAGTTGATGGAGATCCAGCAGCACGACGGCGTGGTGGTGGAAGTAGCGGGATCCCGGCAGGGCTTCGCCAAGCGCAAGCGGGGAGGAAGAGGTGTCACGGGAGGGAGGGAGGCGCCAGGGCTTGGGGTGCTGCTCCCATGCGCCTCCCCACTATATATAGGGGTGGAGGGGGCTGGTTTCTTGCCCTCCAAGTCCATTGGGGCGTTGGCAAAGGTGGGGAAAAGAAATCCCATCATTTCCCTTCCCCACCGATTGTTATCCCCCTTTTTTAGGGATCTTGATCTTATCCCTTCGGGATACGATCTTATTCCTTCTAAGGTGGGATCTTGGTGCGCCTTGACCAGGGGTGTGGGGCCTTGCCCCCACTACCGATGTTCATGTGGGCCCCCCATGCAGGTGGGCCCCACTTCGGAACCTTCTAGAACCTTCCCGGTACAATACCGAAAAATCCCGAACATTTTCCGGTGGCCAAAATAGGACTTCCCATATATAAATCTTTACCTCCGGACCATTCCGGAACTCCTCGTGACGTCCTGGATCTCATCCGGGACTCTGAACGACTTTCGGATTTCCACATACTAATATCTCTACAACCCTAGCGTCACCGAACCTTAAGTGTGTAGACCCTACGGGTTCGGGAGACATGCAGACATGACCGAGACGACTCTCCGGTCAATAACCAACAGCGGGATCTGGATACCCATGTTGGCTCCCACATGTTCCACGATGATCTCATCGGATGAACCACGATGTCGAGGATTCAATCAATCCCGTATACAATTCCCTTTGTCAATCGGTACGTTACTTGCCCGAGATTCGATCGTCGGTATCCCAATACCTTGTTCAATCTCGTTACCGGCAAGTCACTTTACTCGTACCATAATGCATGATCCCGTGACCAAACACTTGGTCACATTGAGCTCATTATGATGATGCATTACCGAGTGGGCCTAGAGATACCTCTCCGTCATACGGAGCGACAAATCCCAGTCTCGATTCGTGCGAACCCAACAGACACTTTCGGAGATACCTGTAGTGCACCTTTATAGCCACCCAGTTACGTTGTGACCTTTGGTACACCCAAAGCATTCCTACAGTATCCGGGAGTTGCACAATCTCATGGTCTAAGGAAATGATACTTGACATTAGAAAAGCTCTAGCAAACGAACTACACGATCTTGTGCTATCCTTAGGATTGGGTCTTGTCCATCACATCATTCTCCTAATGATGTGATCCCGTTATCAATGACATCCAATGTCCATGGTCAGGAAACCATAACCATCTATTGATCAATGAGCTAGTCAACTAGAGGCTTATTAGGGACATGTTGTGGTCTATGTATTCACACATGTATTACGGTTTACAGTTAATACAATTATAGCATGAACAACAGACAATTATCATGAACAAGGAAATACAATAATAACCATTTTATTATTTCCTCTAGGGCACATTTCCAACAAAAACCAGGTTATAAGGAATAGGGATGTCAGGGTAATCTTTTGCGATAAAATGGTGGTGTTCCATGGCTGTGCGGTCTAGGTAAACATTGGTCAGAGGGTAATCATGATGGCGTATCTCAACATTAAAGTGAGCTGCCAAACGGGTAGCGAAAATCCCACCATGTATTTTACCCTTGGACTTACTAATGTGGAGGCGACGAGCCACAATAGCTCCCATCTATAGGTGTTGTCGCCCTCTAATGCACGACGCAAAACAGCAAGGTCTGGTGAGCTGAGCGCACCCACCTTCTCTCTAGAAAGCAAGCATTTTGCAATGAAAAGAGCAAAGTAATGAACAACAGGAAAATGAAAGCCAGCGGCGGTGATAGCTGACACCCCTCTCTCATCTCCCACTGTCAAGGTGCAATAAAAAAGGTCTCAAACTCTGCCGGTCTAGGCTCAGCTAAGCTCCCATCAGAAGGGATCATGCATATGTTGGAAAATTCAGTAAGTGGTATTTGATGGTTTTCAGCACATAAATCAAAACTCACTTCGGGTGGATTATTCCTAGGAAGGAAAGTAAAACTTTGAACAAAGATGTTTGTGAGGATTTGATGCTCTTCACACTCATCTACGATGAAGTCGGTGAGGCCGGCATTAGCAGCATATTGTGTGAACTCCTGAAGGATTCTAGCCTCTTCCAGGAACGGGTGTGCGGCCATTCACACGGCCGTACTTCCGCCAACCTCCGAGGATGGAGATCACTATTTAGATGACTCCCCAATAACACCCTTGTAGTTATTCTTAGAGACAAACTTCCTAAAGATATTCATGGTTTTCCTATGAACAAAAATTCTGAAATTTATTAGCCCACAAAATTTTCTCAACAAAACTTCACAAAAATGGTACCAACTACTCATAGGGATACATAAAGGCCATAGCAAGCATTCAAACTACTTAGAACTCTAAGAATTGAACATGCAAGCTCATCTATAGCAGCACCAAGAGTAGCTAATTATTCAAAATATAAACCACTAAAACAAAAACTAATTGGACAAACACTGGAGTCACATACCAAGCAACAATCCCCCGAAACGGTTTCGGAAACGGAGCTTCGAGCAAAGAGATAGAAATCCGCGGGTTTGAGAGCAAGAACACGAGAGAGAGAGAGAGAGAGCAATGGATAATTTTTTCTGGAGGTAAGTGATGATGTGGTGTGAAGGGATAAGTGAGGGGGCCCACGTGGGGACCACAACCCACCAGGGCGTGCCTGGGGGTCTTGGAGCGCCCAGGTGGGTTGTGCCCACCTGGTTCACCTCCCTCTGATATTATTTGCACCAGAAATTCAGCAAACAGACAAAACATGACATTTTACTTTATTTAACTAATAAAAACAGAAAACAAAAAGTAGGGACAGAAGGCAGTGCTTACTAAATTCATCAACTTCATACTGCTAAAAAATGATCCATTGATAAGGTTGATCAAGTCTTATTAACAACCACTTTCGATTAGCATGAAACCGAAGAACTATCGTAAATCACTAAGTTACCTCAATGGGGATATGAATGTCCCTAACAATAAGCATTTCATATTTCTTTTTGACAGTAGGTAGAGGTATTTGAAAACTTCCGATAGTGATTGTTGAAGATTTTTCAATAACATTAATACCATTCACTTGGAATTGTTTCTTCGGAGAGTGCACCGTATGCTCATTACCATTGATATGAAAAGTGACCTTCCTTTGATTGCAATCAGTAAGAGCCCCTACAGTATTCAAGAAGGGTCTACCAAGGATAATCGACATGTTATCGTTCTCGGGCATCTCAAGTATAACAAATTCAGTCAAAATAGTAACATTAGCAACAACAACGGGCACATCCTCACATATACCGATAGGTATGGCAGTTGATTTATCAGCCATTTGCAAAGATATTTCAGTAGGTGTGAGTTTATTCAAATCAAGTCTTTTATATAAAGAGAAAGGCATAAGACTAACACCAGCTCCTAAATCACATAAAGCAATTTTCACATAATTCTTTTTGATAGAGCAAGGTATAGTTGGTATTCCCGGATCTCCAAGTTTTTTAGGTACTCCATCTTTAAAAGTATAATTAGCAAGCACAGTGGAGATTTCAGCTTCCGGTATTTTTCTCTTATTGGTGATGATGTCTTTCATATACTTTGCATAAGGAGGCATTTTCAAGATATCAGTCAAGCGAGTACGCAAAAAGACTGGCCTCAACATTTCAGCAAAGCGTTCAAATTCTTCATCATCTTTCTTTTTAGTTGACTTGGGTGGAAAGGGCATTGGTTTTTTAACCCACAGTTCTCTTTCTTTACCGTGTTTTCTAGCAATGAAGTCCCTTTTTATCATATCTTTTATTCTTAGGTTGTGGGTTATCAAGATCAACAGGTGGTTCTAACATCATTATCTGGTTCTTTTTCATTATTTGTTTGAGTATTTTCATGAACCTCATCATTATCTTTTTCATTATCACTAGGTGAGTGTTCGTTACCAGACTGAGTTTCAGCATCAGAGATAGAAGTTTCATTATCATTATCAGGAGGTTTTTCTATTTCAGGTTCACTAGAAGTATGCAAGTCCTATCATTTTTCTTCTTCGTTTTCTTTTTAGAAGGACTAGGTGCATCAGTGTTAACTCTTTGTGAATCTTGTTCTATTCTTTTAGGGTGTCCCTCAGGGTAAAGTGGTTCTTGAGTCATTTTACCTCCTCTAGTTGCAACTCTAACAGCAAAGTCATGTATATTATGATTCATTTCATCAAGCAATTCTCTTTGAGATTTGGCAACTTCTTCTAACTGAGTTTGAACCTTAGAAGCATGCTTTCCAACACCTCTAACATCATTTGATATTCTAAATAACAAGTCACTCAAGTGAGCAATCATATCAGAATTGTATTTCAATTATTTCATAACATTTGCATTGAAGTGATCTTGTTTTCTAATATAGTTCTTGAACTCATAAAGGCATTGGCTATAGGGTGCATATTGTGAGGATTGTCATTATCACTGAACTTCATTAGAGAATTTACCTCTACCACCTTAAGCAGTGGTGGTGTATTAAGCCCATGTATTTCTTCAATAGGAGGTAAATTTTTAACATCCTCAGCTTTAATACCTTTTTCCTTCATAGATTTCTTTGCCTCTTGCATATCTTCAGGACTGAGATATAATATACCCCTCTTCTTCGGAGTGGGTTTAGCAGGTGGTTCAGGAAGAGTCCAATCATCATAATTTTTCAATATGTTATTCAATAATTCTTCAGCTTGCCCAACAATTCGTTCCCTGAAAACACAACCAGCACAACTATCTAGGAAATCCCTAGAAGCATCGGTTAGTCCATTATAGAAGATATCAAGTATTTCATTTTTTAATAGGATGATTAGGCAAAGCGTTAAGTAACTGGCAAAGCCTCCCCCAAGCTTGTGGGAGACTCTCTTCTTTCATTTGCACAAAGTTAAATATTTCCTGTAAGGCAGCTTGTTTCTCATGAGCAGGGAAATATTTTTCAGAGAAGTAATAAATCATATGCTGGGGACTACGCACACAACCAGGAGCAAGAGTATTGTACCTAAATTTAGCATCACCCTTTAATGAGAACGGAAATAATTTGAGAATAAAGTAATATCGAGTTTTCTCATCATGAGTAAAAAGGGTGGCTATGTCATCCAACTTAGTAAGATGTGCCACAACAGTTTCGGTTTCATAACCATGGAAAGGATCGGATTCAACCAAAGTAATTAACTCTGGGTCGACAGAGAATTCATAATCCTTATCATAAATAAAGATAGGTGAAGTAGCAAACTTAGGATCATATTTCATTCTAGCATTCAGAGATTTTTCTTTATACTTGCATAATAATTTCTCTAGATCATCTCTATCCCTACAAGCAAGAATATCTCTAGTTGTCTCCTCATTCATAACATAACCTTCCGGTACCTTAGGCAATTCATATCTAGGAGGGCTAGTTCTAGCAGGTGTTTTAGGAGTTTCAGTTTCAAGCTCATCATCAGATTCAACAACATCATGTTGTATTACTCTAGCAATTTGTTTATCAAGAAAGTCACCAAGTGCACATCATCATTATCAAGCAAGGTACTAGCATCATCATAAGCATTATCCATAGCAGAAGTAGCATCATCAATAACTTGCGACATATCAGAATTGATAGTATGTGGTGGTGTTGCAAGTTTACTTATAACAGAAGATGAATCTAAAGCAGAACTGGATGGCAGTTCCTTACCTCCCCTCGTCTTTGAGGGAAATATCTTAGTCTTAGCATCTTTCAGATTCTTCATAGTGATAATATGATAATAATCCCAAGTGACTCAACAAATATAGCTATGCTCCCCAGCAACGGCGCCAGAAAAAGGTCTTGATAACCCACAAGTATAGGGGATCGCAACAGTTTTTGAGGGTAGAGTATTCAACCCAAATTTATAAATTCGACACAAGGGGAGCCAAAGAATATTTGAAGGTATTAGCAGCCAAGTTGTCAATTCAACCACACCTGGAGATTAATTATCTGCAGCAAGTAATCAGTAGCAAAGTAATATGATAGTTTTGATAGTAGTGACAACAGCAATGGTAACGGTAACAATAATAGCAGTAATTTTGTAGCAAGTGTAACAGTGATAATAGCAATAGTAACTTAACAAGAACAATATGAGATAAATTCGTAGGCATTGGATCGGTGACTTGTTGGATGATATTCATCATGAGACAGTTATAACCTAGGGCGATACGCAACTAGCTCCAGTTTGTCAATATAATGTAGGCATGTATTCCGTAAATAGTCATACGTGCTTATGGAAAGAACTTGCATGACATCTTTTGTCCTACCCTCCCGTGGCAGCAGGGTCCTATTGGAAACTAAGGGATATTAAGGCCTCCTTTTAATAGAGAACCGGAACAAAGCATTAACACATAGTGAATACATGAACTCCTCAAACTACGGTCATCACCAGGTGGTCCCGACTATTGTCACTCCGGGGTTGCCGGATCATAACACGTAGTAGGTGACTATAACATGCAAGGTCAGATCTAGAACATGGATATAATTATGATAACATAAACGGTTCGGATCTGAGTTCATGGCACCCAGGCCCAAAGTGACAAGCATTAAGCATGGCAAAGTCATAGCAACATCAATCTTAGAACATAGTGGATACTAGGGATCAAGCCCTAACAAAACTAACTCGATTACATGATGAATCTCATCAACCTCCTCACCGACCAGCGAGCCTACGAAGGAATTACTCACTCCCGATGGGGAGCATCATGGAATTGGCGATGGAGAAGGGTTGGTGATGACAAAGAACGAAGATCCCCTCTCTGGAGCCCCAAACGGACTCCAGGTTTGGCCTCCCGATGAAGAATAGGAGGTGACGTCGGCTCCGTCTCGTGGATCATGATAATTCTTTCTCCATGATTTTTTCTGGAAAATAGGATTTTATAGCGGTCGTTTCAGGGTCTGCGGGGCCACCGGTTGGGGACAACCCACCTGGGCATGCCAGGAGAGGGGGCACTCCCTGGTGGGTTGTGTCGACCCAGGTTCCCCTCTCCGGTGGATCTTGGCTCCGAAAATTCTTATTTATTGTATAAAAAATCCTCGCAAAGTTCCGTTCCATTCTGAGAACTTTTATTTCTGCACAAAAGCAACACCATGGTAGTTCTGCTGAAAACAACGTCAGTCCGGGGTTAGTTTCATTCAAATCATGCAAATTAGAGTCCAAAAGAAGAGGAAAAGCATTTGGAAAAGTAGATACGTTGGAGACGTATCACATGTCCACATGCTTAGAGAGAGAGAGGTGTCGATAAAAAAAAATACAGACATAGAAGCATCATGTTGATTATTATTACAGCAACAAACTTAAACATAAGACTCTTATCATAGAACTTTTATCATAGACTTCTCATGAACAAGTGATGATTCATCACACTATTGAAGTATAAAGCAAAAACTCTATTAGAAACCAACAAACTATGTTCTCAGTCAACTTTGCAACTACAATTCATCATCTTTTCAGGAAGTGACACGTATCGGAGCCTTTAGGCAAGTCCACATACTCAACCATCATATAGTCTTCCATGATTGCTAACAATCACCGCGTACACATGAGCAAAACGTTTCAACCAGACACATAGAAAGATAGGGGATTGTAGTTTCGCCTCCCAACGTATTCACCTCAAGGGTGATGTCAACAATAATAACTCATGCTATCTATATTCAACTGGACATATGTGCCTAGACCTTTCCTCACCACATGATGCTTGCCAAAGGAGAAAAATAAAAAGGAATAGAGAGAAAACTTTTGACTCTTTGCATAAAAGTAAATACATAAAAGTAAAAGATAGGCCCTTCGCAGAGGGAAGCAGAGGTTGCCATGCACTTATTTGTTTGTATGCTCAACCCCTTAGTGCAAAAGAACGTCACGTTGTATTGCCCCTTTTGATAGCAACCTTTATTATGCAGTATGTCGCTTTTATTCTTCACCATCACAAGTTCGTACAACGCTCAATTTTCTCTTACAATAAATGATCTCACACTTTTAGAAGCAATTTTTATTGCCTTTTTGCACCGATGACAACTTACTTGAGGGATCTTGCTCAATCCCTAGGTAGGTATGGTGGACTCTTGAAAATAAGATTTGGGTTTAAGGGTTTTTTGGATGCACAAGTAGTATCTCTACTTAGTGCGGAATTTTTGGCTAGCAAAGATAGGGGGCAAGCACCACATGTTAAAGGATCCATGACAATATGACTTCTATGTGAATATAAACAAACATAAACCATTAGGTTGTCTTCCTTGTCCAACGTCAACAATTTTGGCATATAATATTTTGATGAGGGCTCACAATCACAAAAGATTTCTAGGATAGTATATTTATATGTGAATCTTCTCTTCCCTTATTAATTATTTCATGAGTTTCATCTTTGACTAATGCTATGTTTGTCAATCTCTAACAAAATTTCTACTTATACTTTTCCTTATGTGGGGTCATCACCTACCATAAGATTAGCATATGATCTTTTTCATTTATTTCCTTTCTTTTATTTATTTCCTTTCTTTTAATTGCAACATGAAGGTAAAGAAAGAAAAAACTCAAACTAAACTTTATTATATATCTCGCACACGATTACAAGGATAGATCACTGAGCAAACTCTCGAAAAGAAAGGATTGAACTAAACTTTTATTCATTTAAAGCAAAAAGATCGAACTAAAATAAGTAAAATCAAAAGATAGTGGGGATGATACGATACCGGGGCACCTCCCCCAAGCTTGGCAGAAGCCAAGGGGAGTGCCCATACCCGATACTCAATTCTCTTTTGGTGATGAAGAAGAAGGTGGTAGTGGTGATGATGTAGAGGGTTTTCCCTTCTTCCTTAGCTTACGCTTGAGGATGGAATTTTCCTCCTTCAATTCGCCGACCTCCTGCTCAATCTCCAGTACCCTCTTACATAAGTCCTGCTTGCATTCCTGCAAAAGGCGAAAAGGTATAAACTGAACCTTAGGCCTCTTTGCTTTATTGGGGAGGCTTGACTTCTTGAATTACACATGCATGTCCCCAGGCTGAGGTAGAGGAGGTTCGTCCTCATCTGAGCTCATCTCATGCTTCTCCCTAGGATAATAGTCTTCCCCTTCCTCCGTGGTCCAGCCATAGTGCTCCACATCCCCATAGGACTTGGGGTGATGAAATCAGCAGCATAGGTCTCACCCTCGGAGTCTTGGGATGACATATTTTTAGATCTGTCAGGAAAAAAGCAAGGAAAAGAAAACAGAAGATTTCTCCGCGATATGGTGATCAATAGGTTAGGGGGGTATTTAAAGATTTTTTTATCTTGGGAAACAAGCAAACTGTAGAAATACGGAGTCCGGAAGGTACCCCAGGTGGGCACAACCCACCTGGGCGCGCCTGGCAAGCCAGGCGTGCCCTGGTGTCTTGTGCCCACCAGGGTACACTTCCAGGAAGTTTCTTATTTTCCTATTTTTTATATTCCAAAACTGACAAAAAATGTTTTTGCAGATTTTTCGGAGTCCGTTTAGTTACCGTATCACATACCTCCTTATTTTCACGATTCTGGAGTGTTCCGGAAGGACCCATTTATGTGTTCTTCAGGTGTCAAAGTTTGGATAATATTACTTTCAACATTAATGGGCGTACCTGAGATATAATATTTTATTCATTGCCCGTTAACAACCTTCGGGTTAGTACCTTCGGCATTATTTATTTTGATGGCTCCAGACCGATAAACCTCCTCGATAACATAGGGCCCTTCCCATTTTGAGAGGAGTTTTCCTGCAAAGACTCTGGAACGAGAGTTGTACAAAAGAACATATTCTCCTACTTTAAACTCACGCTTTTGGATTCTTTTATCATGCCATCTTTTAAGCTTTTCTTTAAACAACTTAGCATTTTCATAAGCTTGGGTTCTCCATTCATCTAAAGAGATAATATCAAATAACCTCTTTTCACTAGCAAGTTTGAAATCATAGTTGAGCTCTTTGATTTCCCAATATGCTTTATTTCTAACTCTAGAGGCAAATGACAAGCTTTTCCATAAACCATTTTATAAGGAGACATACCCATAGGATTTTTGTATGTTGTCCTGTAAGCCCAAAGTGCATCATCTAATTTCTTAGACCAATTCTTCCTGGACCTATTGACAGTCTTTTGCAAAATTAACTTTATTTCTCTATTGCTAAGTTCAACTTGACCACTAGACTGAGGATGATAAGGTGATGCAATTCTATGGTTAACATCATACTTGGCAAGCATTTTACGGAAAGCACCATCAGTCATTAAGTATCTAGGGAGTCCAAACCTTGGGAAAATAACTTCCCTAAGCATTTTAATAGAGGTGTTGTGATCATCACTACTGGTTTGAATAGCTTCTACCCACTTAGTAACATAATCAACAGCAACCAGAATATGTGTATACCCATTAGAGGAAGGAAAAGGTCCCATGTAATCAAATCCCGAAACATCAAATGGTTCAACAGCAAGTGAATAATTCATAGGCATTTCTTGACGCTTCCTGTCGTGGAATTGTCACGGCAGATGTCCTAGTGTGAGGACTTAGTCGTGAGGCCAACGCATCTATGTGGTAGCTTGAGAGGGGTTGATCGGAATCGAGAGACGCAACACAAGACAAGGGTTTAGACAGCTTCGGGCCCCGGGAAACATCATCCGGTAATAGCTCTGCATGCTGTTTGTGGCTAAGTCTCATTATGATCATGAGGGAGTCGCCGTATAAACCGACTCTCCTCTAGTTGTGTCTAGCCCTAGAGATTATTTCAACCTGTCACTCTTGGGGTCCCCTGCCCCTCCTTATATATGTTGAAGGGGCGGGTTACATGACTAGTCCTAGTAGGATTAGGATTACTCTACTACAAGTGGAGTCCTAGTCTTGCTTCCTTTGAAAGGGAATATTCCTTACGCTTTCCTCTTAAGCCGGCCCACCATAACATGAGCCGACCTCTTGGGCCTTGGGCCTAGTCCTCTATCTGACCCGCCGTCAGGGGCATTAGTAAGTCGCCAAGCTCGTGAGTCGTCAGACCAGTGAGCCGCCAGACTCATAAGTCGCCAACCTTCCGGCGGGTTACCAATGAAACGCCAAGTCCCAGCCGGGTCATACCGCGGGGTATATCCCTGACATTAGCCCCCAATTTAGCTTGGATTTATCAATGGTAAACTTATCCTGCAAAACAAGACCAACTTTGATAGATTATACGCCGGGTCGAAGGTTCTTTTGAGCTGGCACTTGATCATCATTAAGTCCTTGTAATTTCCTTGTTGATATATACATGTCCATGATCTCATAGAAAATCTTCCTTAGCAGATACGTTTCAACTTTGTCAATGCAAAAAATACAGATACATCTTTCAAAAAATCCGGGTCAACAGTCCAGCTTCAGAGACAATTTGCTGACATTGATCTCTTGTAGAGAAATATTGTAAGAGATAATCCACTTGAGTCGGCTTCCAAAGCGCCGGCTTTAAAAAATATTGGTCTTCAAATACTCATCTGATTTTTAGCCGGCTTGAGGATGTAGAACTTGCCGGTTTATCCTTGCCACAATTTCCGGTTTGCAAATATTGATAGCACCGGGTCATAATTGTTAGTAACATCAAGCTTGAAAATGTACCTCTTATACGCATATCACTTGTAGCCCCCAAGTGCCGAGTTGTCATGCTTGCAGCAACCTGGGACTTGTAATTGCCTTATGCTCATAAAAACTTGATGTAGGGTGGAACCCTAAACGGCCGATCTTTCATGAAAGGAGCGGATCCCAACTAAGAACATGAAGAACACGAGGGGAAAATGAGGAAAAACACAAGAGGAACTCTCAAAACTAACAAGATATAGTCACACATATGCTAGATCCTCGAAACACAAGGGGAGATACACGATCCAAAGTCAACAACGGACGATACAAAGGGTAACCGGTTCTTCTCCATGAGGAGGTTTTGATGGGGCCACCCAAGAGGGGGTCTTGAATCCAATGTGGATCGTCTCCGTAGAGGGGCCGCGGTCTCTCTCGTGGGAAGATCTGTATGGATGAGCAATGCTCTATCTCACCTATGAGCAAAACCAATGCTAACCCTAGAAAGAGGGATGAGGAGGAGTATATATAGTCTAGGGGGTGAAAGGGTACACGGGCCTCGGGCCCTTACACTGTGCGCAGACAGGGGAGGCCGGATGTCCGGGCGACGGGCCGGATGTCCGGGCCTTCGCGAGGGGCCGGATGTCCGGGCTGGCGGGCCCGGATGTTCGGGCTTGCGTGGCTGGCCTGGATGCTCTTTGGATAGACGGGGTCCAGATGTCCGGACGAGGGGCCGGATGTCCGGGAGCTCAGGACGGGCCGGATGTCCGAGCTGAAGTGGTTCAGCTTCGGGTACGTTCTGTGACGGGCGCTGGATTTCCGGGCGAAGGCCGGATGTCCGGGCTGTCGGGCCGGATGTCCGGGCTGAGGCCGGATGTCCGGGGCCTGTAGGCTTGGCCGCTGGCTCCTTGGCGCTGGTGACGTTTCCAGGGCCGGATGTCCGGGGTCCTGGCCGGATGTCCGGGTCCTGGGAGTTGCACTTGACTCCTTCCGTTGGTTCTCCTCGTCCGTGAACTTGGCGGTTTGTCCGTCTTCATGAGCATCTCCGGGAGGGTCCTCTTGACACCTAATCATGCATAGCATATCGGACTTAGGTAGTAGCCATGTCTCGAGTGGATCATATGTGATATCACTAAGGAAGGAAGTCACCTCGTTCTCGAGAGCTCTAGCTTGTGCTCGTGTCATAGGTCCTCTTGGCTCTTGATGAGATGATGGTAGGTCCATGGGGATGACCGTAGGATGCTCCGCATCATCTCCCCTCCCTTGGGAAAGATCCGACCTCGGATCGAAATCCTCATCGCCATGGTACGGGGAGAGATCTTTGACATTGAAGATGTCGCTCACGGAGTACTTGTCGCGTGGGATGTCGATCTTGTAGGCGTTGTTGCTGTAGCGTACAAGCACCGTGAAGGGTCCATCGGCTCATGGTAGAAGTTTGGACTTGCGTTCGTTGGGGAAGTGGTCCTTGCGAAGGTGTAGCCACACAAGATCTCCAATGTTGAACATCATGGGTTGCTTGTTCACATTGAGCTTGGTCGCGAGTCGTTGTACTTGGCGCTCGATGGTGTGCCTTGTATCTTCATGCATCTTCTTGAGGTAGTTGACTCGGGCACTCGCGTCCATATTTGTGTGCTCTTGTAGTGGTAGAGGAAGAATGTCCAATCGTGACAATGGGTTTAAGCCATCGACGACCTCGAAAGGGGACTTGCCGGTAGTGGAATGTCTTGCACAGTTGTAGGCGTACTCGGCGATAGGTAGGCACTCCTCCCACTCCTTGATGTTCTTCTTTATCAACACGCGTAGTAGAGTGGAGGGTGTACGGTTCGTCACCTGCGTTTGGCCGTCGGTTTGAGGATGGTATGCCAAAGAGAACAAAAGCTTGATTCCGAGCTTGGCGCACAATGTCTCCAAAAGTAACTCAAGAACTTGACGTCGCGGTCCGAGACAATCGTCTTTGGCACTCCAAGTAGTCGCAAGATTTCCCTACAAAATAAATTTGCAACATGTGAAGCATCGTCTATCTTGTTGCATGGTATGAAATGTGCCATTTTTGAGAATCGGTCCACAACAACAAACACGGAATCCTTGCCATTTCGAGTTCTGAGCAAACCAAGGACAAAATCCAGGCTAATAGCTTCCCATGGTTGGTACGGAATTGGAAGAGGCATATAGAGTGCATGAGATTGAGCTTTAGACTTAGCTTTGTGACATGTAGAGCACAGGTTGGTGAAGCGGTTGACGTCGCGAAACATCTTTGGCCAAAATTAGGATTTGGAGAGCGTAGCAAATGTCTTGTCGCGTCCAAAATGTCCCATTAGTCTTCCGCCATGAGATTCTTGCAAAAGCAACAAACGAAGAGAGGACTCGGGGATGCATAGTTTGTTAGCTTTCATAAGATAACCATCTTTGATGTGATAGCGTTCCGAAGATGTATGCGTCAAACACTTGGCATAAGGAATAGCAAAAGTAGGATCATGCTCATACAAGTCTTTTATGTGCTCAAAGCCAATGACATTCAATTCAAGTTGAGTAACAAGCATGCATATACGGGAAAGTGCATCCGCCACAACATTTTCCTTTCCTTTGATATACTTGATGACATAAGGAAATGCTCAATAAACTCACTCCATTTAGCATGACGCTTGTTCAACTTAGTTTGACCCTTAAGATATTTAAGTGTTTCATGGTCGGTATGGATGATAAATTCATGAGGGCGAAGGTAATGTTCCCATTCATGCAAAACTCGCACTAAAGCATATAGCTCTTTGTCGTAGATGGGGTAATTGAGTCATGCGCCGGAGAGTTTCTCACTAAAATATGCTATGGGGCGCTTCTCTTGCGTTAAGACACCTCCTATGCCATTACCACTAGCATCGCAATGAATTTCAAAGGGTTTTTCAAAGTTGGGTAAAGCAAGCACGGGAGCATGAGTAAGCAAATTCTTAAGCTCATTGAATGCGCTATCTTGCGATGGTCCCCAAACAAAGGATGCATTCTTCTTGCTCAAAGCATGTAAAGGAGATGCAATAGTGCTAAAATCCTTCACAAATCTATGGTAGAAACTGGCTAACCCAAGAAAACTACGCACTTGTTGCAAATTTGTTGGTTGGGGCCAAGTTTTAATAGCATTGATCTTAGTTTTATCAACATGAACACCCTTGGAAGATACTACAAAACCCAAGAAAACAAGCTTATCAACGCCAAAAAGGCATTTATCCATATTAGCATAAAGACGCTCTTTTCGAAGAGTTTGGAGCACGGTGCGAAGGTGGGTGACATGCTCTTTGTGAGATTTGCTAAAAACAAGGATATCGTTGAAGTAGACCACAACAAACTCACCAATGTAAGGGCGAAACACATAATGCATAAGACGCATGAAAGTACCTGGTGCTTCGGATAAACCCATAGGCATGACTAACCACTCATACAAACCAAACTTAGTTTTGAAAGCAGTTTTCCATTCATCACCCTCTTGTATGCAGAATTGATAGTAACCACTTTTGAGATCGATTTTGGAAAAAATAGTGGCACCGCTAAGCTCATCAAGCATATCATCAAGGCGTGGAATGGGGTACCTATATCGAACGGTGATAGCATTGATAGGTCTACAATCGGAACACATGCGAAAACTACCGTCTCATTTTGGCACAAGAATGACCGGTATGGCACAAGGACTCAAGCTTTCACGCACATGTCCATGGTCTATGAGATGTTTTACTTGCCTTTGTATTTCTTTGGTTTCTTCGAGGTTGACTCGGTAGGGAGCCTTGTTTGGAAGTGGCGCTCCGGTGATGAGGTCGATGCGGTGCTCGATGCCTCGTAGTGGAGGTAGACCCGGAGGTAGCTCATCGGGGAAAACATCTTGGAATTCCTGCAATAGAGAAGATAACACTAAAGGTAGATCATGAGAGGTGTTAGCTTTTGGTGCCTCGTCCTTTCACAAAAGGACATAGTGCATAACACTTGATGGGTTCTCACACACTTCTCTCATCTCACGTTTGGTGGCAAATAGGACTAAGTTCTTCTTGTCGCTCATCATGGAGGCACTCAATTTTGGCTTGTGGCGCTCACTCTCTTTTTGGTGGTTCGCTCTCTCACTATTCTCTCCATGATGGGTGGCTTGCTTGTCGGCGATCACTTGGCTTGGAGACATAGGTCGTAGCACATACTCTTTTCCTTTCATCTTGAAGCTATAAGGATTTGTACGCCCGTTGTGGATGACACCTCGGTCGAATTGCCATGGCCGTCCAAGAAGGAGGTGGCAAACGGTCATCGGGATGACATCACACTCCAAAGTGTCTTCGTAAGCTCCGATCTTGAAAGAAACTTGTACCCTATGCTCGATTTGGATGGTGCCGGGGTCGCTTAGCCATTTAACCTTGTATGGGTGCGGGTGCTTCATCTTGACCAATTGAAGCTTGGAGCATAGTTCTTCACTTGCGAGGTTATGACAACTACCTCCATCGATGATGACCTTGACGGACCTTCCATTGATGCCTGCCTTGGTGTGGAAGATATGGCATCTTTGGTCTTCGTCTTGTTGATGTTGAAGAGTCAAGACCTTGGAGACAACAAGAGCGGGGCTCGAATCTTTGTCACAAAAGACTTGATCATCTTCATCTTAGTTGTTCACTTGCCGGTGCATGGCCACTTGCTCAAGGGCTTCCATTTCTCCTTCACTCATTGAGTCATAGGTTCCGCCGTCGTTGAGGATCATGGTGCGCTTGTTTGTGCACTCGAATGACTTGTGGCCTCGGCCGCCGCATGTGAAGCATTTGAAGGAACTTGTCTTGATGGTCTCATCAGTTGGGGTGGATGATGAGGAAGCTTTCGGCTTGAAGTTGCTTGAAGTAGGAGGACGACTTGAGGTTGTCAAAGTTTTCTTGTAACTTGACTTGTCGTCGTTGCTTGTAGAAGGCTTGGTTGAGGTAGAAGGTGGAGGAGTCGTTGAAGCTTGCGAGTTGGAGAAACCATATGACTTGGATGAGAACTTGGCATATTTGAGGTCATCTTGCACTTGACGTTCCGCTTTGGTAGCTTGATGCACTAGCTCGATGAGGTTCGAGTATGGTTGGAAGTCGGCAATCTTATTGATAGGATGATTGAGTCCATTCAAGAAACGTGCCATAGTTTGCTCATCATCTTCCGCGACATTGGCTCGTATCAAGGCAATCTCCATTTCCTTGTAGTACTCTTCAACGCTCTTGGTTCCTTGCTTGAGTAGTTGGAGTTTCTTGAAGAGGTCGCGGTTGTAGTAGTTTGGCACGAAGCGTGCTCTCATGACATCCTTCATTTGCGCCCAAGTAGTGATGGGTGGGTCCTCTTGCTTCTCATCGCTCAATGACTTGTTCCCACCAAATGAGGACGTAATCTTGGAACTCAAGGGATGCCATCGCTATTTTCTTCTCTTCTTCATAGTTGTGCAAGCGGAAGATTTTGTCAACCTTCAATGCCCATGATATGTAGTCTTCGGGGTTATTGCTGCCGGTAAACTTGGGCATGGTGAACTTTAGCTTGTCGTATCGTTGCTCTTCATTGTGTTGGGGTCGGGGATGATGACGCCCATGTCGTTGAGGATTGACAATCTCATGTTGCCCTTGGCGAGGAGTGTTGTCGACCTCATGTTGCTCTTGTCTTGGAGGATTTCCATTGTCGTGTTCCTCTTGTTGAACTTGATGTTCTTGGCGAGCTTGTGGAGGAGCTTGTCGAGCTTGACGAGGAACTTGACGATGCACATGTGATTGATAAATCCTTTCTTGAGCTTCATCACGAAGCGCTTCTTGGTGTAGACGAGCTTGTCGGCCTCGGTTGGCTACGACTCGACTTGAATCTCGAAGGGCACGTTGCGCCTCAAGTGCTTGAGCTTCTCGTAGTTGTTGTTCTTGTCGTTGTGCCTCGGCGTCTTGTGCATCTTGATGTTGTCGCGCTCATTCCTCTTGTTCTTGTTCTCGTTGGCGTTGTCGTTCTTGTGCTTGCGCGAATGTAGCTTGGTCTTGACGGTGTCGATGTTCTTGCGCGCGAGTTTGCTCTTGAGAGTCGTTGTCGTGTAGAGGATTGCGGTTTGCTTGACAATCTTGACATGCGGCACGACAAAGAGTGTTCGATGTCGGGGTACTTGAGCCGGAGATAGTGTCGACTCGAGCGGCTCCGTCTTTAGTAGGACGAAGTTGTAGAAGACCGGTTGACCAACAAGGCACGAATCTCGTCCATTCTTGCGTCATTCTCGTATTTGTGTTCATCGAGCTTGGTCGAAGTAGTCTCTTGTACGTTGCTCGGAGAGTCGCAAGTCGGTGGCGAGGTTGTCAATGCGGTCGCTCATTGCTAGTTGCTCTTCATGCAAAGCTCGTTGTGTACCAAATAGGTGTAGCTTGGTGACGTAGTTGTTCGGGTCGTCGTCTTGCTCAAGGAAGAGTGGGTTGGTAGAAGTACTTGGCCTATCCATCGTTCCAAACAAAAATATGTGAGTGGGAGAAAGAGAAGAACTTATACCAAATGTACCTTGACCGATGTTGAAAATGGATCAATGATCACTCCAATGTGGAACAAGGAAATAGCACAATTGGTACCAATTGTCGTCGGTTTCTCACACCTACACAAGTAAAAGCTTATGGTGGAGCTTGGTTAGGATGGTGGCACAAAATTTGATGCAATTCTAAGTGAGACTCAATAATGTTGGAAAAGATTCGCAAGTTTGCAAATGCAACAAGTAGACCAATAGCAAGATAGGTACACGGAAACACACACGCAAATAGATAAGTGGAGTCGTGCAACCAAGGGAATGAGCCAAAATGTGGAGTCCACGAAAATGCTCTTGTTGCACAACACTAGAGAGACGCTAGCACGATTGCACAATAGGCGGATAAGAACTTGTGCACAACCTACTAAGCAAAAATGCAACGACTTCTATCCCAAGTATGCTATATGTATGGTATTCCGATGATATGATCCAAAATGATCGAGTATGACAATCTTAATATTGTATGATGCTATGTTTCTTGCTTATAAGCTCTTTGCTTATCTCTTCCTTTTGCTTAAAAGCTTGTTTGGCTCTTTGTGTTTGAGCTCTTTTCTCATGCAATGTTTCACAAACCAAGATAGCAATTGTGTATGCGATGACAACGTTGTGACACAAGAGATGATACCAAGATATGCAACACGATGATATGGTATGTATTCTATGGGAAGTATGATCACTAATGTGCACGAGTTACATTGCCGGCAATACTCAAAGGCTAGTCTCAATGGGTAAGTGACGCAAAAGTAAGGCTATGGGGTTATCAATGCAATTGCAAGAAAGTATGATGATATCACGATACCAAGATGAGGTTGATACCAAAATGATGTAGCCGTTCGTAGTAGTCCGTGGCGAAGATGAGTGGTGGTGGTGTTGATGTCGAACCGTCCCTAAGTAGCCAAAACACGTTAGGAAACGGAAGCCAAAACTCAAATTCTCAAATCAAAACGGGTCAAAATTATCAGAGTTGGTAGCAGGAAGGCTATGGTGGTGCTATGCGGAAGTGGTGGTGGTATGCAGAAGTGTATGCGGGCACCGGGACAAAATTGGGTGATAATTAGGCGGGGAACGGAGCGGTGGATGGAAGTGCTGTTGTCAGGGGCCGGATGTCCGGGGTGGCCGGATGTCTGGGCTCTGGATCCGTGGACAACTCGATGAACACCGCGTGGAGAGGTCAAATCCGGGGCAAAATTCGGAAGATTTTGTGGATGGAAATTTGGGGAAAAGATGGGGGAAAGCTAGATCTACCTGCAACACACGAAATCCGCAGATCAAATCCAACAAAACTTCATCACACCAACAAATCACAAAAAAAATTGGGGCTATTTTTGTGGGGCAATTTTTGAATTAGGAACAAAATCAACAAAACTAGGATAGAAAACAAAGAGAGGGGGCTCTGAAATCATGATCAACGCGGCTCATCATACCAAGATGATGTAGGGTGGAACCCTAAACGGCTAATCTTTCACGAAAGGAGCGGATCCCAACTAAGAACACGAGGGGAAAACAAGGAAAAACACAAGAGGAACTCTCAAAACCAACAAGATATAGTCACACATATGCTAGATCCTTGAAACACAAGGGGAGATACATGATCCAAAGTCAACAACGGACGATACAAAGCGTAACCGGTTCTTCTCCGTGAGGAGGTCTTGATGGGGCCACCCAAGAGGGGGTCTTGAATCCAACGTGGATCGTCTCCGTAGAGGGGCCGCGGTCTCTCTCGTGGAACAGATATGTATGGATGAGCAATGCTCTATCTCACCTATGAGCTAAATCAATGCTAACCCTAGAAAGAGGGATGAGGAGGAGTATATATAGTCTAGGGGGGCGAAAGGGTACACGGGCCTCGGTGTCGGTGTCAAAACCGGCGGATCTTGAAGGAAATATGCCCTAGAGGCAATAATAAAGTTATTATTTATTTCCTTATATCATGATAAATGTTTATTATTCATGCTAGAATTGTATTAACCGGAAACGTAATACTTGTGTGAATACATAACAGAGTGTCACTAGTATGCCTCTACTTGACTAGCTCGTTGATCAAAGATGGTTATGTTTCCTAGCCATTGACATGGGTTGTCATTTGATTAACGGGATCACATCATTAGGAGAATGATGTGATTGACTTGACCCATTCCGTTAGCTTAGCACTCGATCGTATAGTATGTTGCTATTGCTTTCTTCATGACTTATACATGTTCCTATGACTATGAGATTATGCAACTCCCGTTTACCGGAGGAACACTTTGTGTGCTACCAAACGTCACAATGTAACTGGGTGATTATAAAGGTGCTCTACAGGTGTCTCCAAAGGTACTTGTTGGGTTGGCGTATTTCGAGATTAGGATTTGTCACTCCGATTGTCGGAGAGGTATCTCTGGGCCCACTCGGTAATGCACATCACTTAAGCCTTGCAAGCATTGCAACTAATGAGTTAGTTGTGGGATGATGTACTACGGAACGAGTAAAGAGACTTGCCGGTAACGATATTGAACTAGGTATTGAGATACCGACGATCGAATCTCGGGCAAGTAACATACCGATGACAAAGGGAACAACGTATGTTGTTATGCGGTCTGACCGATAAAGATCTTCGTAGAATATGTGGGAGCCAATATGAGCATCCAGGTTCCGCTATTGGTTATTGACCGGAGACGTGTCTCGGTCATATCTACATAGTTCTCGAACCCGTAGGGTCCGCACGCTTAATGTTTCGATGACAATTATATTATGAGTTTATATGTTTTGATGTACCGAAGATTGTTCGGTGTCCCGGATGTGATCACGGACATGACGAGGAGTCTCGAAATGGTCGAGACATGAAGATTGATATATTGGAAGCCTATATTTGGATATCGGAAGTGTTCCGGGTGAAATCGGGATTTTACCGGAACCCCCCGGGGGTTAATGGGCCATAGTGGGCCTTAGTGGAGAAGAGGAGAGGCGGCCAGGGCAAGGGCCGCGCGCCCCTCCCCCCTAGTCCGAATAGGACAAGGAGAGGAGGACGGCGCCCCCCTTTCCTTCTTCTCCTCCACCTCTTTCCCCCTCCACTCCTAATCCAACAAGGAAAAGGGAGGGAGTCCAACTCCCGGTGGGAGTAGGACTCCTCCTGGCGCGCCCCCTCCTGGCCGGCCGCACCTCCCCCCTTTGAATCTTTATATACGGGGGCAGGGGGCACCCTAGAGACACAACAATTGATCGTTTGATCTTTTAGCCGTGTGCGGTGCCCCCTCCACCATAGTCCACCTCGATAATACTGTAGCGGTGCTTAGGCGAAGCCCTGCGTCGGTAGAACATCATCATCGTCACCACGCCGTCGTGCTGACGAAACTCTCCCTCAACACTTGGCTGGATCGGAGTTCGAGGGACGTCATCGGGCTGAACGTGTGCTGAACTCAGAGGTGTCGTGCGTTCGGTACTTGATCGGTCGGATCGTGAAGATGTACGACTACATCTACCGCGTTGTGCTAACGCTTCCGCTTTCGGTCTACGAGGGTACGTGGACAACACTCTCCCCTCTCGTTGCTATGCATCACCATGATCTTGCATGTGCGTAGGATTTTTTTTGAAATTACTATGTTCCCCAACTGTGGCATCCAGCCAGGTTTTATGCGTAGATGTCATCTGCATGAGTAGAACACAAGTGAGTTGTGGGCAATATAAGTCATACTGCTTACCAGCATGTCATACTTTGGTTCGGCGGTATTGTTGGATGAAGCGGCCCGGACCGACATTACGCGTACGCTTACGCGAGACTGGTTCTACCGATGTGCTTTGCACACAGGTGGCTGGCGGGTGTCAGTTTCTCCAACTTTAGTTGAACCGAGTGTGGCTACGCCCGGTCCTTGCGAAGGTTAAAACAGCACCAACTTGACAAACTATCGTTGTGGTTTTGATGCGTAGGTAAGAACGGTTCTTGCTAAGCCCGTAGCAGCCACGTGAAATTTGCAACAACAAAGTAGAGGACGTCTAACTTGTTTTTGCAGGGCATGTTGTGATGTGATATGGTCAAGACATGATGCTAAATTTTATTGTATGAGATGATCATGTTTTGTAACCGAGTTATCGGCAACTGGCAGGAGCCATATGGTTGTCGGTTTATTGTATGCAATGCAATCGCCCTGTAATGCTTTACTTTATCACTAAGCGGTAGCGATAGTCGTAGAAGCATAAGATTGGCGAGACGACAACGATGCTACGATGGAGATCAAGGTGTCGCGCCGATGACGATGGTCATCATGACAGTGCTTCGGAGATGGAGATCACAAGCACAAGATGATGATGGCCATATCATATCACTTATATTGATTGCATGTGATGTTTATCTTTTATGCATCTTATCTTGCTTTGATTGATGGTAGCATTATAAGATGATCTCTCACTAAATTTCAAGATAAAAGTGTTCTCCCTGAGTATGCACCGTTGCCAAAGTTCGTCGTGCCCAGACACCACGTGATGATCGGGTGTGATAAGCTCTACGTCCATCTACAACGGGTGCAAGCCAGTTTTGTACACGCAGAATACTCAGGTTAAACTTGACGAGCCTAGCATATGCAGATATGGCCTCGGAACACTAAGACCGAAAGGTCGAGCGTGAATCATATAGTAGATATGATCAACATAGTGATGTTCACCATTGAAAACTACTCCATTTCACGTGATGATCGGTTATGGTTTAGTTGATTTGGATCACGTGATCACTTAGAGGATTAGAGAGATGTCTATCTAAGTGGGAGTTCTTAAGTAATATGATTAATTGAACTTAAATTTATCATGAACTTAGTACCTGATAGTATCTTGCTTGTCTATGTTGATTGTAGATAGATGGCCCGTGTTGTTGTTCCGTTGAATTTTAATGCGTTCCTTGAGAAAGCAAAGTTGAAAGATGATGGTAGCAATTACACGGACTGGGTCTGTAACTTGAGGATTATCCTCATTGCTGCACAGAAGAGTTACGTCCTGGAAGCACCGCTAGGTGTACCACCTGCGCCAGAACTGCAGACATTGTGAATGTCTGGCAGTCACGTGTTGATGACTACTCGATAGTTCAGTGTGCCATGCTTTACGGCTTAGAACCGGGACATCAACGACGTTTTGAATGTCATGGAGCATATGAGATGTTCCAGGAATTGAAGTTAATATTTCAAAAGAATGCCCGGATTGAGAGATATGAAGTCTCCAATAAATTCTACAGCTGCAAGATGGAGGAGAATAGTTCTGTCAGTGAGCATATACTCAAGATGTCTGGGTACTGCAATCACTTGATTCAACTGGGAGTTAATCTTCTGGATGATAGCGTCATTGACAGAATTCTTCAATCACTGCCACCAAGCTACAAGAGCTTCGTGATGAACTATAACATGCAAGGGATGGATAAGACGATTCCCGAGCTCTTCGCAATGCTAAAGGCTGCGGGGGTAGAAATCAAGAAGGAGCATCAAGTGTTGATGATCAATAAGACCACCAGTTTCAAGAAAAAGGGCAAAGGGAAGAAGAAGGGGAACTTCAAGAAGAACAACAAGCAAGTTGCTGCTCAAGAGAAGAAGCCCAAGTCTAGACCTAAGCCTGAGACTGAGTGCTTCTACTGCAAGCAGACTGGTCACTGGAAGCGGAACTGCCCCAAGTATTTGGCAGATAAGAAGGATGGCAAGGTGAACAAAAGTATATGTGATATACATGTTATTGATGTGTACCTTACCAGAGCTCGCAGTAGCACCTGGGTATTTGATACTGGTTCTGTTGCTAATATTTGCAACTCAAAACAGGGACTACGGATTAAGCGAACACTGGCCAAGGATGAGGTGACGATGCGCGTGGGAAACGGTTCCAAAGTCGATGTGATGGCTGTCGGCACGCTACCTCTACATCTACCTTCGGGATTAGTATTAGACCTAAACAATTGTTATTTGGTGCCAGCGTTGAGCATGAACATTATATCTGGATCTTGTTTGATGCGACACGGTTATTCATTTAAATCAGAGAATAATAGTTGTTCTATTTATATGAGTAATATCTTTTATGGTCATGCACCCTTGAAGAGTGGTCTATTTTTGATGAATCTCGATAGTAGTGATACACATATTCATAATGTTGAAGCCAAAAGATGCAGAGTTGATAATGATAGTGCAACTTATTTGTGGCACTGCCATTTAGGTCATATCGGTGTAAAGCGCATGAAGAAACTCCATACTGATGGACTTTTGGAACCACTTGATTATGAATCACTTGGTACTTGTGAACCGTGCCTCATGGGCAATATGACTAAAACGCCGTTCTCCGGTACTATGGAGAGAGCAATAGATTTGTTGGAAATCATACATACAGATGTATGTGGTCCGATGAATGTTGAGGCTCGTGGCGGATATCGTTATTTTCTCACCTTCACAGATGATTTGAGCAGATATGGGTATATCTACTTAATGAAACATAAGTCTGAAACATTTGAAAAGTTCAAAGAATTTCAGAGTGAAGTTGAAAATCATCGTAACAAGAAAAATAAAGTTTCTACGATCTGATCCTGGAGGAGAATATTTGAGTTATGAGTTTGATCTACATTTGAAACAATGCGGAATAGTTTCGCAACTCACGCCACCCGGAACACCACAGCGAAATGCTGTGTCCGAACGTCGTAATCGTACTTTACTAGATATGGTGCGATCTATGATGTCTCTTACTGATTTACCACTATCGTTTTGGAGTTACGCTTTAGAGACGGCTGCATTCACGTTAAATAGGGCACCATCAAAATCCGTTGAGACGACGCCTTATGAACTGTGGTTTGGCAAGAAACCAAAGTTGTCGTTTCTTAAAGTTTGGGGCTGCGATGCTTATGTGAAAAAGCTTCAACCTGATAAGCTCGAACCCAAATCAGAGAAATGTGTCTTCATAGGATACCCAAAGGAGACTGTTGGGTACACCTTCTATCACAGATCCGAAGGCAAGACATTCGTTGCTAAGAATGGATCCTTTCTAGAGAAGGAGTTTCTCTCGAAAGAAGTGAGTGGGAGGAAAGTAGAACTTGATGAGGTAACTGTACCTGCTCCCTTATTGGAAAGTAATTCATCAGAGAAACCGGTTCCTGTGACGCCTACACCAATTAATGAGGAAGTTAATGATGATGATCATGGAACTTCAGATCAAGTTGTCACTGAACCTCGTAGGTTAACCAGAGTAAGATCTGCACCAGAGTGGTACGGTAATCCTATTTTGGAGGTTATGTTACTAGACCATGACGAACCTACGAACTATGAAGAAGCGATGGTGAGCCCAGATTCTGCAAAATGGCTTGAGGCCATGAAATCTGAGATGGGATCCATGTATGAGAACAAAGTGTGGACTTTGGTTGACTTGCCCGATGATCGGCAAGCCATTGAAAATAAATGGATCTTCAAGAAGAAGACTGACGCTGACGGTAATGTTACTGTCTATAAAGCTCGACTTGTTGCGAAAGGTTTTCGACAAGTTCAAGGGATTGACTACGATGAGACCTTCTCACCCGTAGCAATGCTTAAGTCTGTCCGAATCATGTTAGCAATTGCCGCATTTTATGATTATGAAATTTGGCAAATGGATGTCAAAACTGCATTCCGGAATGGATTTCTGGAAGAAGAGTTGTATATGATGCAACCGGAAGGTTTTGTCAATCCAAAGGGAGTTAACAAAGTGTGCAAGCTCCAGCGGTCCATTTATGGACTGGTGCAAGCCTCTCGGAGTTGGAATAAACGCTTTGATAGTGTGATAAAAGCATTTGGTTTTGTACAGACTTTTGGAGAAGCCTGTATTTACAAGAAAGTGAGTGGGAGCTCTGTAGCATTTCTAATATTATATGTGGATGACATATTGCTGATTGGATAGCATAAAGGGATACTTGAATAAGAGTATTTCAATGAAAGACCTCGGTGAAGCTGCTTATATATTGGGCATAAAGATCTATAGAGATGGATCAAGACGCTTAATTGGACTTTCACAAAGCACATACCTTGACAAAGTTTTGAAGAAGTTCAAAATGGATCAAGCAAAGAAAGGGTTCTTGCCTGTGTAACAAGGTGTGAAGTTGAGTAAGACTCAATGCCCGACCACCGCAGAAGATAGAGAGAAAATGAAAGATGTTCCCTATGCTTCAGCCATAGGCTCTATCATGTATGCAATGCTGTGTACCAGACCTGATGTGTGCCTTGCTATAAGTCTGGCAGGGAGGTACCAAAGTAATCTAAGAGTGGATCACTGGACAGCGGTCAAGAACATCCTGAAATACTTGAAAAGGACTAAGGATATGTTTCTTGTTTATGGAGGTGACAAAGAGCTCATCGTAAATGGTTACGTTGATGCAAGCTTTGACACTGATCCGGACGATTCTAAATCGCAAACCGGATACGTGTTTACATTGAACGGTGGAGCTATCAGTTGGTGCAGTTCTAAACAAAGCGTCGTGGCGGGATCTACGTGTGAAGCGGAGTACATAGCTGCTTCGGAAGCAGCAAATGAAGGAGGCTAGATGAAGGAGTTCATATCCGACCTAGGTGTCATACCTAGTGCATCGGGTCCAATGAAAATCTTTTGTGACAATACTGGTGCAATTGCCTTGGCGAAGGAATCCAGATTTCACAAGAGAACCAAGCACATCAAGAGACGCTTCAATTCCATCCGGGATTTAGTCCAGGTGGGACACATAGAAATTTGCAAGATACATACGGATCTGAATGTTGCAGACCCGTTGACTAAGCCTCTTCCACGAGCAAAACATGATCAGCACCAAGGCTCCATGGGTGTTAGAATCATTACTGTGTAATCTAGATTATTGACTCTAGTGCAAGTGGGAGACTGAAGGAAATATGCCCTAGAGGCAATAATAAAGTTATTATTTATTTCCTTATATCATGATAAATGTTTATTATTCATGCTAGAATTGTATTAACCGGAAACGTAATACTTGTGTGAATACATAACAGAGTGTCACTCGTATGCCTCTACTTGACTAGCTCGTTGATCAAAGATGGTTATGTTTCCTAGCCGTTGACATGGGTTGTCATTTGATTAATGGGGTCACATCATTAGGAGAATGATGTGATTGACTTGACCCATTCTGTTAGCTTAGCACTCGATCGTATAGTATGTTGCTATTGCTTTCTTCATGACTTATACATGTTCCTATGACTATGAGATTATGCAACTCCCGTTTACCGGAGGAACACTTTGTGTGCTACCAAACGTCACAACGTAACTGGGTGATTATAAAGGTGCTCTACAGGTGTCTCCAAAGGTACTTGTTGGGTTGGCGTATTTCGAGATTAGGATTTGTCACTCCTATTGTCGGAGAGGTATCTCTGGGCCCACTCGGTAATGCACATCACTTAAGCCTTGCAAGCATTGCAACTAATGAGTTAGTTGCGGGATGATGTACTATGGAACGAGTAAAGAGACTTGCCGGTAACGAGATTGAACTAGGTATTGAGATACCTACGATCGAATCTCGGGCAAGTAACATACCGATGACAAAGGGAACAACGTATGTTGTTATGCGGGCTGACCGATAAAGATCTTCGTAGAATATGTGGGAGCCAATATGAGCATCCAGGTTCCACTATTGGTTATTGACCGAAGACGTGTCTCGGTCATGTCTACATAGTTCTCCAACCCGTAGGGTCCGCACGCTTAACGTTTCGATGACAGTTATATTATGAGTTTATATGTTTTGATGTACCGAAGATTGTTTGGAGTCCCGGATGTGACCACGGACATGACGAGGAGTCTCGAAATGGTCGAGACATGAAGATTGATATATTGGAAGCCTATATTTGGATATCGGAAGTGTTCCGGGTGAAATCGGGATTTTACCGGACTACCAGAGGGGTTACCGGAACCCCCCGGGGTTAATGGGCCATAGTGGGCCTTAGTGGAGAAGAGGAGAGTCGGCCAGGGCAAGGGCCGCGCGCCCCTCCCCCATAGTCCGAATAGGACGAGAGGGGGCGGCGCCCCCCTTTCCTTCTTCTCCTCCACCTCTTTCCCCCTCCACTCCTAATCCAACAAGGAAAAGGGAGGGAGTCCTACTCCCGGTGGGAGTAGGACTCCTCCTGGCGCGCCCCCTCCTAGCCGGCCACACCTCCCCCCTTGCTCCTTTATATATGGGGGCAGGGGGGCACCTTAGAGACACAACAATTGATCGTTTGATCTTTTAGCCGTGTGCGGTGCCCCCTCCACCATAGTCCACCTCGATAATACTGTCGCGGTGCTTAGGCGAAGCCCTGCGTTGGTAGAACATCATCATCGTCACCATGCCGTCGTGCTGATAAAACTCTCCCTCAACACTCGGCTGGATCGGAGTTCGAGGGACATCATCGGGCTGAACGTGTGCTGAACTCGGTGGTGCCGTGCGTTCGGTACTTGATCGGTCGGATCATGAAGACGTACGACTACATCAACCGCGTTGTGCTAACGCTTCCGCTTTCGGTCTACGAGGGTACGTGGACAACACTCTCCCCTCTCGTTGCTATGCATCACCATGATCTTGCATGTGCGTAGGATTTTTTTTGAAATTACTACATTCCCCAACAGATCTCGGGTAGGGGGTCCCGAACTGTGCGTCTAAGGTCGATGGTAACAGGAGACAGGGGACACAATGTTTACCCAGGTTCGGGCCCTCTCTATGGAGGTAATACCCTACTTCCTGCTTGATTGATCTTGATGAATATGAGTATTACAAGAGTAGATCTACCAGAGATCGTAGTGGCTAAACCCTAGAAGTCTAGCCTATATGACTATGGTAATGAGTATCTCTCTCTGGACTAAGTCCTCCGATTTATATAGACACCGGGAGGATCTAGGGTTACACAAGGTTGGTTACAAAGAAAGGAATCTACATATTTGGTTGCAAAGCTTGCCTTCCACGCCAAGGAGAGTCCCATCCGAACACGGGAGCGGTCTTCGGTCTTCGTATCTTCATAGCCCATCAGTCCGGCCCATGGCTAATAGGCCGAACGCCTGAGGACCCCTTAGTCCTGGACTCCCTCAGTAGCCCCCGAACGAGTCTTCAATGATGAGGTGTTCGGCGTATAGATTGTCTTCGGCATTGCAAGGCGGGTTCCTCTCCTGATGACTTTGAAGTGATGTATTCGGCCTTCCATTCAATATCGTGCCCCTCGGCTTCTGTGTATCCACAACTTTGGCTTCCACGTGTCAAGCGAATGCGAGAGGTCAGGGCGTTTTTTGCACATAACACCCTAGCCATGCGAGAAAGAGCGCCTATAAAGAGATTGGATCTCAGATCCATTCGGCACCACGCGGAAAAAATCCTCGGAGACTGCTAGGAAAGACCATTCCAACATGGCTAGCGCTCCCAGCTCCTCTTTCCATTCCCGCGGCCTAGAAAAAGGCGAGTGGGAGAGGTGCTCTGTTCCTTATAATCAGCTGAAGAAGCTGCAGACGCAGGGGTTTCTTCCCCCCGTGGATCAGGTCCCTGTCCAAGCAGGGTTGACCTCCTTCAATGATGAGGCCCAGGTGGAGGATTTCCCCAATCCGTCCGAGGGGGAACGAGTGTGTCTCGTCCCCTACCTGCTAAGAGGTGTCGGGTTCCCGATTCATCCATTCCTCAGGGGGCTTCTGGAGTATTATCGCCTCCAACTGCACAACTTCACGCCGGCCTCCATTCTGCATATCGCGGGCTATGTTGCCCTTTGCGAGCTATTCTTGGGTTGTGAGGCCCACTTCGAATTGTGGAGAAGCCTATTCTGCCTTGTCCCTCGTAATCATGAAGGATCAATATTTGAAGTGGGTGGAGCGGAAATATGGCGCATTGCCGAGACCGGATATCTATCCGGCACACGAAAGAAGGCGTCCGAAGAGTGGCCTTTCGAATGGTTCTACATCAAGGATGTCGTACTTCCCGACCCAGTCCGGAGAGGCCTCCCCGAGTTCACAACTGTTCCTTTGAAGAAACGCCACAGCTGGCTCCCTCGGAGCCTCGAGGAGGAAGATAGTGCAGAAGTTCACCAACTCCTGAGCAAGATCAGGATGCTGGCCCAGTCCGGATATACGATAGTCAAAGTAATGGCGACCTCCATAGTGCGGGGGGTCCAGACATTCCAGTACAGAGGACTTCCCATGTGGAACTACAATGGGCAAGATGAGGCCTCCCGCTGTGGCAGGAAAGGTCCGGACACCCCTCCCGCCCTAGCCAAAATATTGGTCGAACTGTTCAAGGGTGAGGAAGAGGAGTTCCTGCGCATCAAGCACAGAGAAGGATGTTCCATGTACAGTCCTCCTAGCTAGGTAAGCCCCCAGCTCTTCTGCTCTACTCATTCCACTCCCTGAGCTTCATTCAATGAATATTAACCCGTCCATTTATAACAGCACTGGCGAAAGATTTCCGAGGGGCTTCATAGCCCCGCCCCGCAGCCCGAGGGCCACAATCGGGACCTTGACCCCGAATTTGAAGAGGATCCAGATATATTTGTGGTGCTCGAGAATGGGGTGTTTTACCAAATGAGCTATGAGGGCACAGAAGTGGCCATCATCGCCGACTATCCCGGCCTTCTCCCTGCTTCACACGTAAGTAATCAGGAGACACCTTGTCCAAGCGGGTTTTCTCATTCTTCCTCACCCACCGCACCATCTTGTGCTCAGAAGGGGAGGCGTTCGGCGTGTCGTGCTGCCGCAGGGGCATCTCCAAAGAGAGCGGCCCCCACGCCGGGCAGGCCTTCGAAGAGGAAGGCAAACAGAGATACGGCCGGGCCTTCCTTGAAGAGGTATGGGTTCGCAACTATGCTCTTTTAGTAGTCGCGTCCAACTGTGACTCCTATGTTCGTCTTGTATCAGGAAAAAGGTTCGACGGACTGTGTCTGGGGACCCGATCAGTCGTACTCCCAATAGCCAGGATTCGGTCCCAGCCGAGGAGATGGGCCCCGATATGGGAGTGGCGCTGGACTGTCCCTCTGCCGAGGGCTCGGAAAATATGTCCGTCACCAATTCGGAAGTGGAGAGCGCCATGAATCACCGGCGCCGGAGGGCCGTTTTGTGAAATCCCCGCTTCTCAAAAGAGGCGTTCGATGCCTTCAGCTCAGCTGATGCGTACATTCGGGTTGTTCGAGATGGGCTTAACAGAGCCACAGAGCAGCATTTAAAAGATGTGCAGGTAAGTTTACCTTGTCCGCATTTGATAACCATGTGCCCGTAGCCCCCGAGACTTGAAGCAGTTGGTACAAATGATTTAAGGATCGTTGTATAACCAGGTTCTTACGGAGAAGAACGACCTGCTAGCCCAAGAGCTGGAGGAGTGCCGGACACAGCTAACTGCTGTGACCGCCGAACTGGAAAAGTCCAAGAAGGCGTCCTCTGGTAATTTTTCCCTCCATCAAGAAACAATTATATGCCAGCTTGTGCTAATATTTTTCCTTGTCCTAACAGGATCCTCCGACCAATTGGAAGAGGAGCTGAAAGCCGCCCAAACGAGCAAGAAAGAGGCGAAAAAGCTACATGCCGCAGGCGAGCGCGTTCTGACCCGAGTCAGAGAAGAGAAAAACAAGCTCTAGGATCAAAACATCCAGCTGGGCGAGGAACTGAAAGATGTGCGGGCCCAGCTGGCCGACTCCGTGAAGGAGAATAAAATGCTGCGAGGCGGCATATTCAGTATGTGGCCGAACTTACCTTATGATAATTCGGTGACGCAAGGAACTGATAGATGTATGTTTGCAGGTATGATGACGGGCTGTCCCAAAGAGGAGACGTCCGGATTGTCGGGCGATCTACTGCAAGGGCTGTCGAAAGTGCACGAACAAGCCCAGCAGGCAATGCGGAGTGTTGCCAAGGCCTTATGGCCATACGCCTCTCCTCCGGGAAGCATGGAGGAGCTTCTAGAGCTATTCAAGGGAGTGCGGCGGCGTATCCGATTATGGAAAATATCAGCCTGCCGGGAGGGTGCACGAGAGGCCTGGGCCATGGTAAAACACGGTACACCAAGCTAGATCCGAATCACATGGCCCGGGTCGGACCTTTAGGGTCAGATGGGAAAGAAGTGCCCGTTAGTTTGGTATATGACCAAGTAGCAGTAGCTGCCAAGTATTCCCAACAGGATTGTAAGTTAGACAGCCTGTTGGATGGTATAGAGGAGGAAATTTATGATTCTAAGTGACTATGTACTTTCCTTGATATATGTAACTCCTAGCTGAATTGTAAAACGATTGTCATGGCAGACCTTTTCGCTTCGATCTCGGGACCCAAAGGTGCGGAGTGTTTCCGAATACCAGTGCGGCCGAATAGACCAGGGTATGCGTGGAAACCAGGCGTAGGGGTCATAGTTGCTTGAACAGACAAGTTGTATCCGGCTAGTTATTATAGTACAGTAAGGTCGTAAGAAACATCTTCCAGAGAGAATAGTTCCGTTAAGGGTTCCTTTCCCTGGGTGTGCATGCGTTATTGTGCATGTCCGATCTGTGATTAAAAAATCGCAGTATATGCAACTTCTGGGGGTTCATAATGGTGCGAATGCGAAAAACATCTTTAATCCACCGACCGAATATTCCCTTAAGAACACTAGCTTTCGGCTTCACCCAGTCTGAGGTACATGTCCGGATGACCCGGCAGTAACAATCGCAGAGGTGCTCCCTTTATGCCCTAGCCGAACTAACGGGAACGTAGGGCATAAGCACAGGAGCCAGGCAACCCAGCTTGGCCAAAACTTCAGTCATATCGATGCATATAATAGCGAAGAAAAGGTACATATGGGAAAAACGCATATGTGATGAGCTTGATGCTCGGAAAATAATAATAGCAAACTTTTGTACAAGAAGCCCCCAGGTAAAATGGACGTACATATTTGAAGATGTATGCGTCATGGGTGTACGGTCTAACCGCACGAAAGCTTTAATGCAAAAGAGAAAAACGAGAAGGAAAGAAAAATGACGGAAACGACAGAGGGAAGGAGACGAACAAAGAGTTCGGTGCTAGGCATAGAATCTTCGTTGTCTGGCCGCGTTCCAGGGGTTCAGCTCTAGTCGATTGTCCGACGCATCGCGCAAACGGTACGCTCCTCCGGTGAGAACTTCGTAAATGATGAAGGGACCCTCCCACTTGGGCTTGAGTTTGTCCTTTTTCTTCTCAGGCAGGTGTAGAACGAGTTCGCCGATGTTATAAGTTTTGGCCCGCACTTCTCTGCTTTGATACCTGCGAGCCTGCTGTTGATAAAATGCGGAACGGGCTTTTGCGACGCCGTACTCCTCCTCTAGGGCGTCTAAGCTGTCGTGCCGATCGAGCTCGGCCTCTCTCTCTTCGTACATTCGCACTCGAGGTGAGTCATGAATAATGTCGCAGGGTAACACTGCCTCTGCGCCGTACACCATGAATAAAGGGGTGTATCCGATAGTGCAATTGGGCGTGGTCCGCAGCCCCCAGAGTACAGAGTCGAGCTCTTCAACCCAATGCTTGTCTGATTCTTTCAAAGACCGCACTAGTCTAGGCTTGATGCCGCTCATAATAAGACCATTGGCTCGTTCGACTTGACCGTTTGTCTGCGGATGATAGACAGAGGCATAATCGAGCTTGATGCCCAGATTAGCACACTAGGTTTTCACTTCATCGGCTGTGAAATTAGAGCCGTTATCAGTGATGATGCTATGTGGAACACCGTAGCGGTGTACGACGCCGGATATGAATTCTATCACCGGCCCGGACTCGACCGTTTTAACTGGTTTGGCCTCTATCCATTTAGTGAATTTATCCACCATGACTAGCAGATATTTTTTATTATGGCTTCCTCCTTTAAGGGGTCCAACCATATCCAGTCCCCAGACCGTAAAAGGCCAAGTGATGGGGATTTTTTGTAGGGCAGTGGGGGGCATATGGCTTTGGTTGGCGAAGAGTTGGCATCCAACGCAACGTTGGACAAGATCCTGTGCATCTGCTCAGGCCGTCGGCCAATAAAACCCTGTACGGAAAGCCTTGCTAACAAGGGCCCGAGCTGTGGCGTGGTGCCCACCGAGACCGGCATGAATCTCAGCCAGGAGTTGCCGCCCCTCCTCCTCGGAGATACATCTTTGAAGGACTCTGGTAGCGCTTTTCTTATAGAGCTCTCTGTCGTGAACCTTGTAGGCCTTCGAACGCCGGACAATGCGGCGGGCCTCATTCTGATCCTCAGGAAGTTCCTTCCTATTAAGGTAGGCCAAGAAGGGTTCGGTCCACGGGGCAATGACTGCCATAATGAGATGGGTCGACGGTGTTATTTCGGTGGCTGAGCCTCCGATGATATCGGTGTGTTCGGAATCTGGGGTTGTGTTCGGATCCAGACTAGTGTTGCCGCTTTCCCCCTGCCACACCACGGATGGATTAAAAAGCCTTTCCAGAAATATATTAGGTGGGACGGGGTCGCTCTTGGCGCCAATACGAGCGAGGACGTCCGCCGCTTGATTACTTTCTTGGGCCACGTGATGGAACTCGAGCCCCTCGAATCGAGCCGACATTTTTAGGATGGCATTACGATAAGCTGCCATCTTCGGATCTTTCGCATCGAAGTCTCCATTTATTTGAGATATTGCAAGGTTTGAGTCCCCGCGAACCTCTAGGCGCTGTATTCCTATCGGCGTTCTGGGAACGGGGGTCCCAGACTTTCCTGCCTGCGGCCCACGGCGTGGCTGTGCTAGCAGGCCTGTACGGCCCATCTTCATCGACAAGGCATTCAAGACCCTCACGAGGGGCCAAGCCTCGCGAGGCAGATAACGCAAGACCTCCTCAGGAGCGGCCTTGCCAGGCAGGCTCACGAGGGGCGGAGAGATCAAGGCAAGGCAAACCTCGCGAGGTTCTCGTGACGTGAGCCATGACGATCGAGACCAGGCGGGCGCCAGCGCGCGCAACATCCTTGTTTCCCCTTTGGTGCTAAGGGGGCAAGCGCAGGCGCGGAGTACCGAGGCATCAAGCAAAGGTTTCCATATCAGTGCAACGAGACCAAGACTAGTAGGACGGCCAGACGGAGGTCACCATGGATCCCAAGGCGGCATCACCACCAGAGCCTTTTCCAGGCGAAGACCGTTTTTGTCAGGATAAGCTGTACTAGCTGTCCCCTTTCAAATTGGCCGTTGTTGGTTCCCTTCCCGCTCAATTTTTGGGGAGAGGACCAAGGCCTATATAAGTAGAACTAGCCACCACCATAGAGAGCATCTAGTGGAGAGCTCACAAGCAAGCCCGAGCAGAGCGAATCCACACACACAAGTTCGCCAAGCACAAGAACACCTCAACCTCAGGAGGTTGTTCTTCCCCTTGTACTGTTCATCATCAGCCCACGAGGCAATCCACCACCACCACACTGGAGTAGGGTATTACACCACAACGGTGGCCCAAACCAGTATAAATCTTGTTTCTTTTGTGCTGTGAGTTTGTCGAGTTCGTCCGCGAGATCTTAGCAAGCTAGGGCGTGGATCGGTAGGGAGGAAATCTTCGTGCGCACCCCAATGTTCGAACCTTGAGGGTTTTCTCGGAACCCGTGATCCGACATTTGGCGCGCTAGGTAGGGGTGCGCCGAAGCTTCCTTTCCGTCGCTCCGCGTTAGTTGCTCCGTCGTCTCCATGGCGGACACTCGCCGTGCTTGTGTTGAGCGTCGGGCTGCCCTCGCCACCCGCGTCGCTCAGACGCACCCGTCAGCGGGCCACCTCGTCGTTCTCCGTCGCCTGCCGCCAACGCCGCCACCGGCCCGGCGGGGAATGCGCAGCAAGCATCCTCGCTGCACCCCTCGGTGCGGTGGGACGGCTGCACCGCCACTCCATCGCTGACCCTGGCCGGTTCCTCGTCCCACGCACGCCGCGCTCCCATGGACGCGCGGGCCGCGCTCCTCATGGCGCACGACCTCCTACTACTGCCCGGTCGATGACCTCTACGAGGACTGGCTCAACCGCATCGCCGAGCTTGTCCGCGCCGTAGGGGGCTCCCCTGCGCCGTCCCTCTCTCCGCCTCGCCCTCCGCTAGCTACTAGCGACGTAGCTCACAGAGCACCTCCACCACCTCTGCCCCAAGACGGCGCCCTGGCGCTAAGGCCCGCGGCTCCACGACGCGACCCACCGCGTCCGGCGCCCGCGCGTGAAGAAAGAAGATGTCAAGAAGTCCCTCGACCGCAAGAGAACACTCCGCCACTCCTCGCACCGCCACGCCAGGATCGCCTGCGCTTGCCGTAGCGGCGCGTGGGCACCAAGACCAAGCTCCACCTCCAAGGCAGGCCCCGGTGACCATGGCCAGCTGCCGCGCCTTCACCCCCGAGCTGCGTAGCGTCGCCTGGCCGGGCAAGTTCAAGCCAGATCTGCCTCCTCGCTACAACGGCACCCCCGACCCCGCGGAGTTCTTGCAGCTCTACGAGCTGAGCATCGAGGCGGCCAACGGCAACGAGAAAGTCATGACGAACTGGTTCCCCATGGCTCTCAAGGATGGCGCCCGCTCCTGGCTCCTGAATCTGCCCCCAGGCTTGATCTCCTCCTGGGACGAGATGCGCAACCGTTTTGTTGCCAACTTCCAGGGCACTCGCGACCGCCCGCCGGCCGTGGGTGACCTATGCCGCGTCAAGCAACAACCAGGAGAGACCCTCCAGAAGTACATCCAGCGCTTCAACAACGTCCGCCTCAAGATCCCCAAGGTGACGGACGAGGCCATCATCTTCGCGTTCTTTGATGGCGTCCGCGACGTCAAGATGAAGGAGGAGCTCGCTATCCATGGGGAGCTGTGCACATCCCTAGAGTTGTTCAACCTGGCGACCAAGTGCGCAAGAGCTGAGGAAGGGTGCCTCTCCCTCCTTGAGCTCCCGGCTACGGACCCGGAGGAGAAGAAAGCCAAGGCCAAGGACGTGAAGCGCAAGGGAGCAGTCGTGCTTGCGGCGGAACCAGACACCAAGCGCGGCATAGACCAGCCCGAGTCATCCAAGAGCAGCCGACCGTTCTGCGCCTTCCATAACCTGCATACCCACAACACCACCGACTGTCAAGAGCTCAGAGCCATTTGAGAAGGACGCTTCAGTCGATGCCCCGAGTGCAGTGACCGGGGCTACGGCCGAGGAGGAGGACGTGGTGGCGGACGCTGGGACGACCGTGGCCCGCGCCAGGAGTGGCGCGACCGGCCTCGTGAGGACCGCTGGCAGGATCAGCTTCGCGAGGGCGCCTGGAGGGACCAGCCTCGTGAGGATCGTCCTCAGGGCAACGCCGGTCTTCCCCCACTACCGCCACCGCCAAGAAGGAATGACGACCACCATCAAGACGAGGGGGCTGGGGGCTTCCAGGAGCCACGCGCTATCGCCTGCATCTTGGGCGGAGCTCAAGCCCCAGCCTCACAGCGTATCTTCAAACGGTTTGCTCGTGAAGTGAATGCAGTCCTCCCCAAGCTCGAGGCCACGCGCCCGCTCAGATGGTCCAAGTGCCCCATCACGTTCAGTTCGGCAGATCAGCTCAAGTGCGCAGCTACCGCAGGCGCCCTCCCAATGCTTTGTTCACCAGTCATCAGCAACGTGCAAGTTACCAAGACCCTCGTCGACAGCGGCGCAGGGCTCAACGTCATGTCCGTCGACATGTTCGACAACCTCCAAGTGCCATATGACCAGCTTCAGCCTACCAAGCCCTTCTCAGGAGTGACCGACGGTTCCACCACACCGATAGGGTAGGTCCGCCTCCCTGTCACCTTCAGAGAACGCAACAACTACCGCATCGAGCTCATCGACTTTGACGTCGCCTAGATCCGCCTGCCATGCAATGCGATCCTCGGGTACCCAGCCCTGGCCAAGTTCATGGCGGTGACCCATCACGGCTACAATGTCCTCAAGATGCCGGGAAGCGGCGGAATCATCACGGTCCCGTGTGAAGAAAGAGATGCGGTGTGCTCCCTCGAGCGTGCCTTCCAAGCCGCAGCAATCGACGACCCCGACAGCAAGGTCGAGTGCCCTCCTGAGGCTACCCCCAAGAAGAAGAAGCAATCGCGCCGTGCAGGACCTCAGGAGGGTGGCGTCGCAACTGGAATCTCGTCAGGATCAGCGCCCGCGCTAGGGGCGCCTCCCTCCATCGCATAGGAAGGCGCGCCTGGCGCCCTTCTCGGGCAGGGCTCGGGGGCTCTCTTCTGGAGGGCCTCAGACCTTGCCAACATCACGAGGGAGGCACTCGGGCACCACTTGGAGGCGTGCTTCACGGCACATTTCCCTCAGGAGAACATAGGGCAAGGAGTGCCCACCGCTCAGGAGTATATCACCAGGACCACTCGGGAACTACAAGACGCAAGGGCCATGCGCGGCGAGGATGCTGGGCTGCGCGTCTGCATCGACGTCCCAGGGCTCAACAGGGCCGCATCTCAGGAGCCCCTCTGGCCTTCGCACGTGGGCTGCTGCGAGGGTCCACCGCACAGCTACGTTCGCATGCCTTTTGGCCTGCCGAGCGTGTCATACACCTATCAGCGCAACCTGCGGAGCATCCTGGCGGCTCAGGAGGCCAAGCACCACGCTGTGCTAATGGAGATGGAGACGGTCCTCAGGGAACCACCTGGACCCCCAGAGCCTCCCAAGGCTCAGGGCCCCGGTGGCTAGTGAGGAGCAATTCCTTCGCCGCGTACCTTCAGCTGCCCCAACTCTCCTTCGTCAACAGAACCAGGTGACATTTCTCAAGTTCGTTTAGCTGGGAGCGCCCCTCGGGCTGCATCATTCCCAGGCCGCGTGGGTCCGTCCCTGTGGCATGTATCCTTTTTCTCATGTCTTTAGCTTACCTTGTTGGGGGCACCCCTCGGGCTGCGTCATCCCCAAGCCGCTCGGGCATGACCCAGTGGCGTGTATCTTCCCTGCATTTACCTAGGCCAGTTTGCTTTCCATGCTTAATCTGCCTATGACTACTACTTCTTCGATCGTCACCTCCCACGGGGGCTACTCACGCCGGCACAGCGCTGGTGCATGGGTCCGTCCCTGCCAAGTTGACAAACCTGAGCGGTCGAGCTCTGGCTCGCGGCACGCCCCGCGCATGTCACCTCACCAGGCCCTCAGTGCCTTCATCTCCTCGCGGAGCAGCCGGCGGCGGACTGGCAACCATAATGGCAAACTGTGTTCCTCCTTGTGTTGGCTTGCAGGGATCTCATGAGGATAACAGCAAACGGCACCACGAGCCCCCGCTTCTTCCATGTAATCCACTTGCGCGTTAAAAGGGGGGCTCCTGAGCATCGCGACTCAGGAGCTCTTACTGGCTCTCCAGCCCTCACCCCCTGGCCTTGACCACGGCACGCGACCTGGCATACCAGCGGCGGCTGAGCTTGCTCGAGGGCCGGGACCTGAGGACGTAGAGCGCGAAGGAGAGCGTGGGAGAGGGGGAGACTCGTATGGGCCCGACCCAGCTGCGCTGTGGACGCCTGCGCACAAACACGGCTTATCGCAAGGAATTAACCCCGGATCGTCAAGATAAGTCCCACGCTCAGACCAGTTAATCGTTGGAGCCTAGGAGTCGAGCCCGCCGCGGTCCTGTTACGGCAACGCCGCCTCCCTTTCTTACCTTACCATGGCTGCTTGAGCACTAAAGGGGACCCCCTGAGCATCGCGTCTCAGGAGATCTTACTGGACCTCGGGTCGCTCACCCCCTGGCCTTGACCACGGCACGCGACCTGGCATACCAGCGACGGCTGTAGTTTGCCTGGGGACCGGGACCTGTCAGCGTAGAGCAACAAGCCGTCGCGAGGTTGGAAAGGGGAGACCGAGCCTGAACAGGACATGCGTACACAGATTTCCATAGCCAGGATAACATCAACAAAAGACATTACAGACCCTTTACACGCCCCCATGGGGTACTTCTTGATTCCTCACAGGGAACAAAGGACGAGAACCTAGGAGAATCCTATCTATACGCCCCTGCGGTGGACGCCATCATCAATAGTGGGCCGCGGGAGGCCTACGCCAACCCCATCTAGATCAGCGACGGCGGCGGCCGGATGTTGCGGCCCTGCTCCGGGCGCGGAGAGCTCGGAGGCACGTAGCTGTTGTCGCTCGTCTCTGCAGTATCATAGAGCTCAGGAGAACCACTGGACTCCCAAGAGTCGCTGCTGCTGGAGGAGCCGCGCGCATCATCCTGACGCTCCCCTCCAGGGCAGCACTCCAGGCAGCGGCCCTCCGCGTCGAAGACCTTGAAGAACAGCGTGGAAGCGCCGTCATACTAGAAGTGGATCGCGAGGGCGCCCTCCGCATGGCAAACCCGCGCAACCTCACCCCAGCCGGGTCATGATGATCTTTCCGGAGGAGACCACTTCGACCTCTGCTCCGGTCGCCGGGGCGTCGCAGTCAGCATGCTGCAACTAGAGCTCAAGGGGTCCCCTCTGCGGCATCACGTCGGAGAAGAACCGTGGGAAGCGGATCCAGGTGCTTGGGGGCATCGCCGCCCACAGCACGAGCTCGCGAGAGGAGTCCGCGGCATGGGTTCCAGGGAAACGGCGCGTGTCGCCGCCGCGCGGCGGCTGCGGGCGGCGCCGCTCGTCGCTCCTTCCTCCCGAGCCCTCGGCTTGAGCATACAAGGGCAGCGGATACCCTGGAGGAGGCCGCTCGTACCAAGGCCTCGTCACCACCCGCATCGCCGCCGCGTCGTGGCGGTGAGCCGACCTCTTCTTTGGTGGTAGCAGCGTCGACACGTCGAGAGGAGTCTTTCCCTTCTCCGCAGCAGAAAACCTTCGGATGGGCACCATTGCTACCAGCAGAGGATCAAGGAGGAAGAAGCAAACAGGATGGGGAGAAATGGGCGACGGAGGCTCTGTCACCCTTCCTCATTTATAGCAGGAGAAGGCCAACCAGCGCCCCCCACGATCACAGGTAATGATGGTTTTCTTTGCATGTCGCAGGGACTTTTCAAGCCGGGCAGTTGCCGAGGCAGCGTGGGGAAGCGGAGACGCCCACGTCCAATCAACCGCCACGCGTCAACCAAGGCCGCCGCTTTTGGGGCCCGCGGTGCTCCGCACTTGACCTTTGGCTTCGCCTCGAAGCCAAGCCCAAGCGCACCTTGGGCCCGGGGGATACTGTCAGTGTTCTGGGAATGGGGGTCCCCAGACTTGCCTACCTGCGGCCCACGGCCTGGCTGTGCTAGCAGGCCTGTACGGACCATCTTCATCAACAAGGCATTCAAGACCCTCGCGAAGGGCCAAGCCTCGCGAGGCGGACGATGCAAGACCTCCTCTGGAGCGGCCTTGCCAGGCAGGCTCACGAGGGGCGGAGAGATCAAGGCAAGGCAAACCTCGCAAGGTTCTCGTGACGTGAGCCATGACGATCGAGACCAGGCGGGCGCCAGGCGGGCGCTAGCGCGCGCAGCGTCCTTGTTTCCCCTTTGGTGCTAAGGGGGCAAGCGCAGGCGTGGAGTACCGAGGCATCAAGCAAAGTTTCCATATCGATGCAACGAGACCAAGACCAGCAGGACGGCCAGACGGAGGTCACCATGGAGCCCAAGGCGGTGTCACCACCAGAGCCTTTTGCAGGTGAAGACCGCTTTTGTGAGGATAAGCTGTACTAGCTGTCCCCTTTCAAATTGGCCGTTGTTGGATCCCTTCCCGCTCAATTTTTGGGGAGAGGACCAGGGCCTATATAAGTAGAACTAGCCACCACGTCGAGGGCATCTAGTGGAGAGCTCACAAGCAAGCTCGAGCAGAGCGAATCCACACACACAAGTTCGCCAAGCACAAGAACACCTCAACCCCAGGAGGCTGTTCTTCCCCTTGTACTATTCATCATCAGCCCACGAGGCAATCCACCACCACCACACTGGAGTAGGGTATTACACCACAACGGTGGCCCAAACCAGTATAAATCTTGTGTCTTTTGTGTTGTGAGTTCGTCGAGTTCGTCCGCGAGATCTTAGCAAGCTAGGGCGTGGATCGGTAGGGAGGAAATCTTTGGGCGCACCCTAGTGTTCGAACCTTGAGGGTTTTGCCGGAACGCGTGATCCGACAATGCCCATGGAGACAGCCATCCGGATACCATGCAATAAGGCCTCGTATTCAGCTGCATTATTGGAGTCTGTGTATAGTATTTGGAGTACGTACTGAACGATGTCTCCAGTGGGGCATGTTAAAACGACGCCCGCTCCTAGCCCTGCCAGCATTTTGGAGCCATCAAAATACATAACCCAATTGGAATATGTGCCGTGCTCTTTAGGGAGTTCAGCCTATGTCCATTCGGCGACGAAGTTAGCCAATACTTGGGATTTAATAGCTTGACGTGGTTTGTATGTAATATCCAATGGAAGGAGCTCAATGGCCCATTTGGCGATCCGGCCCGTGGCATCGCGGTTGTTTATTATGTCGTTGAGTGGTACTTCCGAAGCCACCATGATCGAACACTCCTAGAAGTAGTGTCATAGCTTTCGGGATGCCATGAAGACCGCGTATGCTATCTTTTGATAATGGGTGTACTGGGATTTGCACGGTGTAAGGATAGTGGATACGTAGTATACTGGCTTTTGAAGCGGCAATTTGTGTCCGTCCTGTTCTCGTTCAACGACGAGTATGGCGCTCACCACCTGATGTGTTGCCGATATGTATAGTAACATGGGTTCGCCGACGTTTGGCGCGGCCAGGATTGGGTTGCTCGCTAGAAGGGTTTTTATTTCTTCCAGTCCGGCTGTTGCCGCGTCCGTCCACTCGAAGTGATCGGTTCGCCGTAGAAGGCGATAGAGTGTCAGTGCCTTTTCTCCCAATCTAGAGATAAAGCGGCTTAGAGCTGCCATGCAACCTGCGAGTTTTTGTACTTGTTTAAGGTCTGTTGGCGTAGCCAATTGTGACAGAGCTCGGATTTTGGCTGGATTTGCTTCAATTCCTCTATTGGAAATGATGAAGCCTAGCAGCTTTCCTGCAGGGACGCCAAAAACACACTTTTCCGGATTGAGCTTAATGTCGTATGCGCGGAGGTTGTCAAATGTGAGACGTAGGTCACCTATTAGTGTTTCGACGTGCCTTGTCTTGATTACGACGTCGTCCACATAGGCTTCGACTGTCTTTCTGATCTGTTTCTCCAGGCATGTTTGGATCATGCGTTGGTAGGTGGCGCCGGCATTCTTGTGCCCGAAGGGCATGGTGTTGAAGCAGAATGGCCCATATGGGGTGATGAATGTTGTTGCAGCTTGATCGGACTCCTTCATTTTGATTTGATGGTATCCGGAATATGCGTCGAGGAAACACAGTAAGTTGTGTCATGCGGTAGCATCAATGATTTGATCAATGCGGGGGAGGGGAAAGGGATCCTTAGGGCAAGCATTATTGAGGTCTTTAAAATCGACGCACAGGCGCCAGGATTTATCCTTCTTTGGTACCATCACCAGGTTTGCCAGCCAGTCCGGATGTTTTATTTCTCTAATGAATCCGGCCTCGATTAGCTTGGCTAGCTCTTCTCCCATGGCTTGGCGTTTGGGTTCGGAAAAGCGCTGCAGTGTTTGTTTGACCGGTTTATATCCCTTTAATATGTTGAGGCTGTGTTCGGCCAGCTTGTGCGGGATTCCTAGCATGTCAGAAGGGTGCCAGGCGAATATATCCCAGTTTTCGTGAAGAAAATCCCGTAGCGCGGCGTCGACCGTTGGGTCTAGTTGTGCCCCAATAGATGATGTCTTCTTGGGGTCCGATGGATGGACCTGGAATTTGACTATTTCTTCCGTTGGCTTGAAGGAGGTGGATTTGGGGCGTTTGTCTAAGATCACATCATCCCTGTCCACCGTGGAGCGTAGTGCAGTTAATTCTTCGGCCGCGAGGGCTTCAGATAATGCCTCAAGGGCCAAGGATGCAGTTTTATTTTTGGCGTGGAGTGATATGTCCGGATCACTGGCGAGAGGGATTATGCCGTTGGGCCCGGGTATCTTGAGCTTCATGTACCCGTAATGAGGTACAACTTGAAAGTATGTAAATGCCTCTCGCCCCAAGAGGGCGTGATATCAGCTGTTGAAAGGGGCCACTTGGAAGGTTATTTCTTTGGACAGATAATTCTCTGGCGTGCCGAATACCACGTCGAGTGTTATTTTTCCCGCACACCGCGCCTCCCGACTGGGAATAATTCCTCGGAAGGTCATGCTGCTTTGCTCGATGCGGCTCCTGTCTATTTACATTTTGTGGAGTGTGTCTTCATAGATGAGGTTTAGTCCACTGCCGCCGTCCATAAGAACCTTGGTGAGCCGAAAGCCGTCCACGATTGGACTGAGGACCAAGGCGGCTGGTGCTCGGACTGTCCTGTATTTTGGTTCGTCACCGGCATTAAAAGTTATAGCCGTGTTGTTCCAAGGGTTTATTGCAACTATTTGACAGACTTCGGCGAGTCCGCGGAGTGCCCTTTTGCGCCTATTGTTTGAGGCAAATGTCTCGAAGACCGTCAGTACTTTGGGGTCGTCGTCTTCTGGGGGGTGTTGTTCTGGGGTATTCTTGGTGAGGATATCCTCGCCGCTCTTGGCCACTTGCCGGAGTATCCAACATGCTCTAAGGCTATGTGTTGGTATGTTATCCGGTGTTGCGTGTATTTTGCATGGCCCATCGAGCCATCCTTCCAGAACGGTTCCGCGCCCCGTAATGGACTTATATTTCTTTACTATTGGACCGGGCGTGTTACAAGGGTGCGCCCTTTTCGCCTGAATGAGGGGTTGAGTGGGGACCAATGGTTCCCAACGGGCTGCCTGAGTTTTCCAGGTACTTTCCATTGCGCTGTACTTCTGTACGATAGTTGCCAAGTCAGTGAAGTGTAATATGCGACGACGGTTGATGGCGTTGAGGATTCCTTCGTCCATGCAATTATTGCGGAACTCTAAGATCGCTTCCTCGTTGCGGCAATCTTTAATCTTGTCTTTGACAAGAAGGAATCTGGCCCAGAAGTGGTGGACCATTTCCTGAGACTGCTGTTGTATGCTCATGAGAGCGCATATATTTGGGTGGGTGGGTGGCTTTGAATCCGAACTCTGACCCAATTTTGGATCCGGAGTCTGAAGGTCTTCCGAACTTAACAGATCGGGTTCCGGGATATCCACCGATTTCTTAGGCCCATCGTCCGATTCTATGTTCGGAGGGCAGGGTACATCTCCTCGCAGGTGGGTGTCCGGCTCTTCGAAACCGGAGATCCAGACATAGTCCATCCTTAGTATGGAGGAAGAGTCGTCGTCTTGCTCCTCGACTACCGCTATCTGGTGGGTGATCGGTGGAGATTTGATTTCTCTCTGATCGGGTTTAATCCCAATTCGATCGTAGTCTGTAGCGACCCCCATGGCGGCGATGCGATATAGGAGCTCGTTTAAAGACGAAAGCTCCGCTGGATCCATCTGCTTGGAGTGTTCGGAGTCGATACGAAGAGGATTTTTGATGACCCAGGAGGTCATCGTCCGCTCAACGATCGAACGGGCGGTCATGGTAAAGCCGCCTAGCCGGTGGGTTTGGCCTGGGGCCAGTGCTCCTCCGTCGGTGATATCGTCCTTGAGAACAAGGCGAGCCATCGATCTTGTCGTCGACGTCACAGTGGAACTCTCAATGAAAGCACCAATGTCGGTGTCAAAACCGGCGGATCTCGAGTAGGGGGTCCCGAACTATGCGTCTAAGGTCGATGGTAACAGGAGACAGGGGACACAATGTTTACCCAGGTTCAGGCCCTCTCTATGGAGGTAATACCCTACTTCCTGATTGATTGATCTTGATGAATATGAGTATTACAAGAGTAGATCTACCACGAGATCATAGTGGCTAAACCCTAGAAGTCTAGCCTATATGACTATGGTAATGAGTATCTCTCTCCGGACTAAGTACTCCGGTTTATATAGACACCGGGAGGATCTAGGGTTACACAAGGTCGGTTACAAAGAAAGGAATCTACATATTTGGTTGCCAAGCTTGCCTTCCACGCCAAGGAGAGTCCCATCCGGACACGGGTGCGGTCTTCGGTCTTCGTATCTTCATAGCCCATCAGTCCGGCCCATGGCTAATAGGCCGGACGCCCGAGGACCCCTTAGTCCTGGACTCCCTCACTCGGGCCCTTACACTGTGCGCAGACAGGGGAGGCCGGATGTCCGGGCCTTCGCGAGGAGCCGAATGTCCGGGCAGGCGGGGCCGGATGTCCGAGCTGGTGTGGCTGGCCTGGATGCTCTCTGGATAGATGGGGTCCGGATGTCCAGGCGAGGGGCCGGATGTCCGGGAGCTCGGGATGGGCCGGATGTCCGGGCCTTTCGCTGGATGTCCGGGCTGAAGTGGTTCAGCTTCGGGTACGTTCTGTGACGGGCGCCGAATTTCCGGGCGGAGCCGGATGTCCGGGCTGTCGGGCCGGATGTCCGGGGCCTGTAGGCTTGGCCGCTGGCTCCTTGGCGCTGGTGACGTTTCCAGGGGCCGGATGTCCGGGGTCCTGGTCGGATGTCCGGGTCCTGGGAGTTGCACTTGACTCCTTCCGTTGGTTCTCCTCGTCCGTGAACTTGGCGGTTTGTCCGTCTTCATGAGCATCTCCGGGAGGGTCCTCTTGACACCTAATCATGCATAGCATATCGGACTTAGGTAGTAGCCATGTCTCGAGTGGATCATATGTGATATCACTAAGGAAGGAAGTCACCTCGTTCTCGAGAGCTCTAGCTCATGCTCGTGTCATAGGTCCTCTTGGCTCTTGATGAGACGATGGTAGGTCCATGGGGATGACCATAGGATGCTCCGCATCAAAACTTCAATCAGCGTAGCCCCCAAGGGCCAGGTCATTATGTAATAATGAGCAGGGACTTTGTAGATATATATGATCATGTAGACTTTGAACAGCAACGTGTAGCCCCCAAGGGCCTGCTCAGTAAGATAATACTGAGCTAGGACTTTATATATATACTTAATTTGAAAATAACATCATCTGATGTGGCCTCCATCATAGGGCTTGAACCCACGTCCACAAGGTTAAGAGCCTTGTGCTTTACCAACTGAGCAATGGACCCCTCAAAATAATGGTTTTAACTTGTGTACCTTGAATTTTTAGCAGGAGCAATTAGTAGCCCCCAAGGGCCGGCTCATTACGATGTGATGAGTCGGGTCGTCAATAAGGCAAGTAAAAATTACTTTGCATTAGCCCCCAAGTGCCATGGTGCATGTTGGCAGTGACATGGGACTTGCATATTTGATGTAATCTCAACTTGAATAATGTAGCCCCCAAGTGCCGAGTCATAAGCCTGCAGCGACTCGGGACTATTCCTTCCATTGTAGAATAAATCATATCCATTAATAAAATAATAGCCATTGCGCTGAAGTGACTTTGAAAACCTTAATCATAATACTGGTTATTGATAACCATAACAAAAATCCAGCCATGTTGGTTATTAAAGATTTGAATAATATAACCTGGTTTGAAAACCGGTTCCTGCAATATAAACCAGTATATCTATGCGTGCATGCTATGATGATGTAATGATGATGCAATGTATGATGCAATATATGATGATGTATGTGCATGATAATAGAATACTTCAATGAAACTAGCATGATAGCCAGTGGAGTACCTCGCTTTCTGTAAGCCGGCTCTCACATGACCCAGATATGACTTATTGAGAGTACACGAGGTTGGAGTAGCATCAAGCAAACAGGCAGGTTTAACCAAGTTTCAATGAAGGCGGCTTAGCAACCTGGGTTCATCCTCGCTATCTATAAATCGTGCCCTCACATGATAGTCCAGCGTTTTAACCTTAACGAGTTCAGATATGACTGTTAAGAGTTCGGTGGGTCAATCAGGATTACCTGATGGAGAAGCAGCTAACCTATAGGCAGGATGACCCGAAAGGGTTATGTCCTCTTTGGTGAATACACCTATGTTTGAACAAGATAACCCAGTCAAGAGGGTAGTAACGCTATGTTCTCTTTGGTGAATACACCTATGTTTGAACAGGAAGCCCCCAAGTGACCATTGGAAGTGCGGCGTTGAGCTGATCAAGAGGGATATTCATAGCTATGCTCAATGAGCAGAAAGCCCCCAAGTGACCATTGGATGAGCCAATAAGGCAGGATACCCATGTTTGAACCGCGCATCATGGCAGCAAATGTTCTCTTTGGCAACCTTTTTTTTGAACTCGAACTTTGCGAGAGATAATATTCTTCTTGAGCCGGGTGGAGCCGGATATTGAGAGCTCACAACATTGTGGGAGAGAGATTTCTCTTGAGCCGGATTTTAAACCGGAATCCTTCATTTCAAGCCGGAAATGCTCTAACAGCCTTTAAATTTTCATCAATATGGCAGTAGCCTCCGGGATCAGGTTATCTTCCCTCCAATGACCCGGGCTTCTTGAATTCATTGAGACTGGCTGATGTCTACTACGCAACCTTCTTCTTGTAGACATTGTTGGGCCTCCAAGTGCAGAGGTTTGTAGGACAGTAGCAAATTTCCCTCAAGTGGATGACCTAAGGTTTATCAATCCATGGGAGGCGTAGGTTGAAGATGGTCTCTCTCAAACCACCCTGCAACCAAATAACAAAGAGTCTCTTGTGTCCCCAACACACCCAATACAATGATAAATTGTATAGGTGCACTAGTTCGGCGAAGAGATGGTGATACAAGTGCAATATGGATAGTAGATATAGGTTTTTGTAATCTGAAAATATAAAAACAGCAAGGTAACTAATGATAAAAGTGAGCGTAAATGGTATTGCAATGCATTGAAACAAGGCCTTGGGTTCATACTTTCACTAGTGCAAGTTCTCTCAACAATAATAACATAATTGGATCATATAACTATCTCTCAACATGCAACAAAGAGTCACTCCAAAGTCACTAATAGCGTAGAACAAACGAAGAGATTATGGTAGGGTACGAAACCATCTCAAAGTTATCCTTTCTGGTCGATCTATTCAAGAGTCCGTAGTAAAATAACATGAATCTATTCTTTCCGTTTGATCTATCATAGAGTTCGTACTAGAATAACACCTTAAGACACAAATCAACCAAAACCCTAATGTCACCTAGATACTCCAATGTCACCTCAAGTATTCGTGGGTATGATTATACGATATGCATCACACAATCTCAGATTCATCTATTCAACCAACACAAAGAACTTCAAAGAGTGCCCCAAAGTTTCTACCGGAGAGTCAAGACGAAAACGTGTGCCAACCCCTATGCATAAATTCACGAGGTCACGGAACCCGCAAGTTGATCACCAAAACATACATCAAGTGAATCAATAGAATACCCCATTGTCACCACGGGTATCCCACGCAAGACATACATCAAGTGTTCTCAAATCCTTAAAGACTCAATCCAATAAGATAACTTCGAAGGGAAAACTCAATCCATTACAAGAGAGTAGAGGGGGAGAAACATCATAAGATCCAACAATAATAGCAAATCTCGCGATACATCAAGATCGTACCACCTCAAGAACACGAGAGAGAGATCAAACACATAGCTACTGGTACATACCCTCAGCCCCGAGGGTGAACTACTCCCTCCTCGTCATGGAGAGCGCCGGGATGATGAAGATGGCCACCGGTGAGGGATTCCCCATCCGGTAGGGTGCCGGAACAGGACCCCGATTGGTTTTTGGTGGCTACAGAGGCTTGCGGCGCCGGAACTCCCGATCTATTCTGTTCCTCGATGTTTTTAGGGTATATGGACATATATAGGCGAAAGAAGTCGGTCAGGGGAGCCATGAGGGGCCCACGAGGGTGGGGGCGCGCCCAGGGGGGTAGGGCGCGCCTCCCTGCCTCGTGGCTTCCTCGAAGCTTCCCTGACGTCTACTCCAAGTCTCCTGGATTGCTTCCGTTCCAAAAATAACTCTCCCGAAGGTTTCATTCCGTTTGGACTCCGTTTGATATTCCTTTTCTTCGGAACACTGAAATAGGCAAGAAAACAGCAATTTGGGCTGGGCCTCCGGTTAATAGGTTAGTCCCAAAAATAATATAAAAGTGTTTAGTAAAGCCCATAAACATCCAAAACAGATAATATAATAGCATGAATACTTCATAAATTATAGATACGTTGGAGACGTATCACTGGCCAATTCCGCCGAGTCATGTCATTGTAGCCCCCAAGTCTTAAGACGACTCGAGGAGTTGTCTTGAGATTCTCCATATTTGACCGTGAGATAAACCGGTATGAGTCATTCAACAGCTCAGTGATATAACTTGTCCTGCATTGAAGAACTTGCAAGCCAGAGTAATTGCGTTTTAAAAGAAAGCAATATATAATATAAATATACTGGATGGATTTCACCTGATATGTCAAGTCAGAAATTATCCACCGCAGAGTTGATGATCACCATGGTGAAGCTGAAATCAATCACGAGCGAGTCGGCCGCGCGAGCAGACAGATGAGTCGGCCGCGGTGTTGTAAGCCGGTGCAGACGAGCAAGTTGTCCTCCTCGTTGTAAGCCGGCGTGGACGCGTGAACCGGCCGTGAGAGCGGACGGGCGAGTCGTCCGTGGCGTTGTAAGCCGGTGCGGTCGCGAGAGACGGCCACGCCGTTGTAAGCCGGTGTGGGAGTCCGTTGAGTAACAGCGACCACCTGTGCCGAATGATGTTGGCGTGCCTCCATCTCCGCGGTATAATGCCATTTTGTAATGAATAATTCTCCTGCATATAAAATACAGTAGGGCAAAGTAGTTTTGCTCGGATGAATTAATATGTACTTAAAAATAAATAGGGTAAATAGCACCGGGTATTTTTCGTCGATGCAAGCAGACGAATTCTGCGTGTGACAATAACTAAGCAGATTTTTGAGTTGTACTATATTAGTATTGATGTTCCATTGAATCTCTGGATCCTTCTTTTGCGCACCAGAACAGCAATGATTGATGGGACTTCGGACGGCAGCATGCGCCCCCTTTTTTTCGAGTGCACCTGGGTACTTAGACGCTTTTTCTTTTGTTTTTTTATATATCCATGGAACGGAGTGGTAGGCTAGCTGCTCCAGATTTACTTGCCTTGTACTCACTCCAACGATCCGTGTGCAAGGTAAAAATTTCCTCGTAACGATGCCCTCCTTCTAGAGCCTAGGTTGTGCAATCTGCGGCTATATGTTTTTGCTGTCAATAGCTCTTATCCTTAGAGACTCTGCTTCTTCAGTTCGCAAACTTTGGAAATTTCACGAATGCCAAGCCAAAAGCATCCATTGTCTCACCCATATCTTGCCGAACCTGAACAAGTACTTCAACCTGCTTCGATGCAGTACTGAGCCGCTGCTCCTAATCCTGCATCTTCTGCTACTCTTCTTTGTCATGTTTAAGATAGCGCCCGCCAGAATAGGGACAGTTGATATAAGGCCATCACGGCCGGGCTGACAGGAGCTACAGCGGCAGTAGAGCCGGTCTTGACTCTTGAGGCACTCCGTGACCGCAGCGGCGGTGGAGGTAGGGCCATGGCCATAGCATGGCCGGCTTGAGGCGTAGACGGCTCGCGATGGAAGCGAGTTTGGCAAGGCGTCGCGAGGCGCGGTCAGCTGTGGTGTAAACGAGGCCGTGGCAGAGGCGCTGCAGTGAAGACGACTCACCGCGGAGATACAACGAAGCCCGGCGCGGAAACGACCAGCGGAGGCAAAACAGTGACGATGGCTCCTTGAAAGCAAGGGTGAATCCAGCGAATGTGGAGGCAGTTTGAAGCGCGAGGCCATGGCGCACTGGTGGATCGATCCACGGTGGCGACTTGGTGCTATTTGTGGAGGCGACTCGAGGTCGGAGCTGATGCCGGGGCGGCTTGACGCGATTGTGGCCGCGACATTGATGGTGGAGGTGGCTCAATTCGCTTAGCAAGGGCCGCTCGACACACAGCAGAGGTAGGCAGCTAGGCGGGTCACCCGGAGGTGAATGGCGGTTTGCCTCCGCTGGTCGCATCCATGACGACGGTTCAGAGTGACGTCCCACAGAGCGAGACCATAGCAGAGGCCGGCAGAAGGCGGCTTCCGACAAACTGGCAGGCAACGAGGCGACGCGTTTAACACGGCGATGCAAAGATGTACAAGGCCGGCTAGAGGCAACGCTGCACGGGGCAGCGCAGCGTCCGCTTGAAGGCGACGAGGCCATGTAAGTGACGAAAAACCGCAGCGACAAGTCTCGAGCTAATGGCTTGAGGCCGTACAGCGGAGTCGAGCAGCGGAGATAACCCGGTAGGCGGTTTGAAGCCTAGATGAGCGCGAGGCCGGGGTGCGGGTGCGAACCGGCGGGCGCTCGAAGTGGAATCCGAGCAGAGGAAGCACGGGCGTTGGAGGACGAGGCGCCTCGAGGAGAGATCGGAAGCGCCGATGGTGAAGGAGTCCGAGTCTTGGCCCGCTCTGTTTCCGGGTAATCTTCTTAGGTAGACCCGATCGGGTAGTTTCCTTAGGCAGCAGTTTCGATTGATACTGTTTGCTTGTGCAAACAAAGGTGTCACCTTCGTGCGTGTACGTCTTGGTTGATTGATTGGAGGAAAAAACGAGGACTCAGCGATTTGACCGCAGCACACAAGAACAATTGCAACGGAAAGCTTGATCTTGGTCTTTGACTTTTCCAGATGGCAACGACGGAGCGGACCGCAACCCTAACTCTCCTTCGACATTAATCTTGCACTGCAATCTTCTTGAAACCCTGGGAAGAATCCCTCCAAGAACTCAGCACCACTGTGCGCAGGCCCCACGGTGGGCGCCAACTGTCATGGAATTGTCACGGCAGATGTCCTAGTGTGAGGACTTAGTCGTGAGGCCGACGCATCTATGTGGTAGCTTGAGAGGGGTTGATCGGAATCGAGAGACGCAACACAAGACAAGGGTTTAGACAGCTTCGGGCCCCGGGAAACATCATCCGGTAATAACCCTACATGTTGTTTGTGGCTAAGTCTCATTATGATCATGAGGGAGTCGCCGTATAAACCGGCTCTCCTCTAGTTGTGTCTAGCCCTAGAGATTATTTCAACCTGTCCCTCTTGGGGTGCCCTGCCCCTCCTTATATATGTTGAAGGGGCGGGTTACATGACTAGTCCTAGTAGGATTAGGATTACTCTATTACAAGTGGAGTCCTAGTCTTGCTTCCTTTGTAAGGAAATATTCCTTACGCTTTCCTCTTAAACCGGCCCACCATAACATGAGCCGGCCTCCTGGGCCTTGGGCCTAGTCCTCTATCTGACCCGCCGTCAGGGCCATTAGTAAGTCGCCAGGCTCGTGAGTCGTCAGACCAGTGAGCCACCAGACTCGTAAGTCGCCAACCTTCCGGCGGGTTACTAATGAAACGCTAAGTCCCAGCCGGGTCATATATCCGGCCGGGTCATACCACGGGGTATATCCCCGACACTTACCGATATTACCTATTCTTTGGCATTCATCACAACATAAGACGAACTTATGGGCACCCTTGAAGAGAGTAGGCCAATAAAATCCAGATTGCAATACCATGTGAGCAGTTCTATCTCTAGCATGATGCCCTCCATAAGCTTTGGAGTGACATTTCCGTAGGATTTGTCCCTGTTCATGCTCAGGTGGGAGCCATAGAGATTTGCAAGATACATACGGATCTGAATGTTGCAGACCCGTTGACTAAGCCTCTTCCGGATGATAGTGTCATTGACAGAATTCTTCAATCACTGCCACCAAGCTACAAGATCTTCGTGATGAACTATAATATGCAAGGGATGGATAAGACAATTCCCGAGCTCTTCGCGATGCTAAAGGCTGCAGAGGTAGAAATAAAAAAGGAGCATCAAGTGTTGATGGTCAACAAGACCACCAGTTTCAAGAAAAAGGGTAAAGGGAAGAAGAAAGGGAACTTCAAGAAAAACGGCAAACAAGTTGCTGCTCAAGAGAAGAAACCCAAGTCTGGACCTAAGCCTGAAACTGAGTGCTTCTACTTCAAAGGGACTGGTCACTGGAAGCGGTACTGCCCCAAGTATTTGGCGGATAAGAAGGATGACAAGGTGAACAAAGGTATATGTGATATACATGTTATTGATGTGTATCTTACTAATGCTTGCAGTAGCACCTGGGTATTTGATACTGGTTCTGTTGCTAATATTTGCAACTCGAAACAGGGACTACAGATTAAGCGAAGATTGGCTAAGGACGAGGTGATGATGCGCGTGGGAAATGGTTCGAAAGTCGATGTGATCGCGGTCGGCACGCTACCTCTACATCTACCTTTGGGATTAGTTTTAGACCTGGATAATTGTTATTTGGTGCCAGCGGTAAGCAAGAACATTATATCTGGATCTTGTTTGATGCGAGACGGTTATTCATTAAATCAGAGAATAATGGTTGTTCTATTTATATGAGTAATATCTTTTATGGTCATGCACCCTTGAAGAGTGGTCTATTTTTATTAAATCTCAATAGTAGTGATACACATATTCATAATATCAAAGCCAAAAGATGCAGAGTTGATAATGATAGTGCAACTTATTTGTGGCACTGCCGTTTAGGTCATATTGGTGTAAAGCACATGAAGAAACTCCATACTGATGGACTTTTGGAATCTCTTGATTATGAATCACTTGGTACTTGCGAACCATGCCTCATGGGCAATATGACTAAAACGCCGTTCTCCGGAACAATGGAGCGAGCAACAGATTTGTTGGAGATCATACATACTGATGTATCTGGTCCGATGAATATTGAGGCTCGCGGCGGGTATCGTTATTTTCTCACCTTCACAGATGATTTGAGCAGATATGGGTATATCTACTTAATGAAACATAAGTCTGAAACATTTGAAAAGTTCAAAGAATTTCAGAGTGAAGTGGAAAATCATCGTAACAAGAAAATAAAGTTTCTACGATCTGATCGTGGAGGAGAATATTTGAGTTACGAGTTTGGTCTACATTTGAAACAATGCGGAATAGTTTCACAACTCACGCCACCCGGAACACCACAGTGAAATGGTGTGTCCGAACGTCGTAATCGTACTTTACTAGATATGGTACGATCTATGATGGCTCTTACTGATTTACCGCTATCGTTTTGGGGTTATGCATTAGAGACGGCTGCATTCACGTTAAATAGGGCACCATCTAAATCCGTTGAGACGACACCTTATGAACTGTGGTTTGGCAAGAAACCCAAGTTGTCGTTTCTGAAAGTTTGGGGCTGCGATGCTTATGTGAAAAAGCTTCAACCTGATAAGCTCGAACCCAAATCGGAGAAATGTGTCTTCATAGGATACCCAAAGGAGACTGTTGGGTACACCTTCTATCACAGATCCGAAGGCAAGATATTCGTTGCTAAGAATGGATCCTTTCTAGAGAAGGAGTTTCTCTCGAAAGAAGTGAGTGGGAGGAAAGTAGAACTTGATGAGGTAATTGTACCTTCTCCCGAATTGGAAAGTAGTTCATCATAGAAATCAGTTCCAGTGATTCCTACACCAATTAGTGAGGAAGCTAATGATAGTGATCATGAAACTTCGGATCAAGTTACTATTGAACCTCGTAGGTCAACCAAAGTAAGATCCGCACCAGAGTGGTATGGTAATCCTGTTTTGGACGTCATGTTACTAGACCATAACGAACCTATAAACTATGAGGAAACAATGATGAGCCCAGATTCCGCAAAATGGCTTGAGGCCATGAAATCTGAGATGGGATCCATGTATGAGAACAAAGTGTGGACTTTGGTTGACTTGCCCGATGATCGGCAAGCCATAGAGAATAAATGGATCTACAAGAAGAAGACTGACGCTGACGGTAATGTTACTGTCTACAAAGCTCGACTCGTTGCGAAAGGTTTTCGACAAGTTCAAGGAGTTGACTGCGATGAGACTTTCTCACCCGTAGCGATGCTTAAGTTTGTCCGAATCATGTTAGCAATTGCCGCATTTTATGATTATGAAATTTGGCAAATGGATGTCAACACTGCATTCCTGAATGGATTTCTGAAAGAAGAGTTGTATATGATGCAACCGGAAGGTTTTTTCGATCCAAAGCGAGCTAACAAAGTGTGCAAGCTCCAGCGATCCATTTATGGTCTGGTGCAAGCCTCTCGAAGTTGGAATAAACGTTTTGATAGTGTGATCAAAGCATATGGTTTTATACAGACTTTTGGAGAAGCCTGTATTTACAAGAAAGTGAGTGGGAGCTCTGTAGCATTTCTAATATTATATGTGGATGACATATTGCTAATTGGAAATGATATAGAATTTCTGGATAGCATAAAAGGATACTTGAATAAGAGTTTTTCAATGAAAGACCTCGGTGAAGTTGCTTACATATTGGGCATCAAGATCTATAGAGATAGATCAAGACGCTTAATTGGACTTTCACTGAGCACATACCTTGACAAAGTTTTGAAAAAGTTCAAAATGGATCAAGCAAAGAAAGGGTTCTTGCCTGTGTTACAAGGTGTGAAGTTGAGTTAGACTCAATGCCCGACCACTGTAGAAGATAGAGAGAAAATGAAAAGTGTTCCCTATGCTTCAGCCATAGGCTCTATCATGTATGCAATGCTGTGTACCAGACCTGATGTGTGCCTTGCTATTAGTTTAGCAGGGAGGTATCAAAGTAATCCAGGAATGGATCACTGGACAGCGGTCAAGAACATCTTGAAATACCTGAAAAGGACTAAGGATATGTTTCTCGTTTATGGAGGTGACAAAGAGCTTGTCGTAAATGGTTACGTCGATGCAAGCTTTGACACAGATCCAGACGATTCTAAATCACAAACCGGATACGTGTTTACATTGAACGGTGGAGCTGTCAGTTGGTGTAGTTCTAAACAAAGCATCGTGGCAGGATCTACGTGTGAAGCGGAGTACATAGCTGCTTCGGAAGCAGAAATGAAGGAGTCTGGATGAAGGAGTTCATATCCGGTCTAGGTGTCATACCTAGTGCATCGGGTCCAATGAAAATCTTTTGTGACAATACTGGTGCAATTGCCTTGGCAAAGGAATCCAGATTTCACAAGAGAATCAAGCACATGAAGAGACGCTTCAATTCCATCCGGGATCAAGTCCAGGTGGGAGACATAGAGATTTGCAAGATACATACAGATCTGAATGTTGCAGACCCGTTGACTAAGCCTCTTCCACGAGCAAAACATGATCAGCACCAAGACTCCATGGGTGTTAGAATCATTACTGTGTAATCTAGATTATTGACTCTAGTGCAAGTGGGAGACTGAAGGAAATATTCCCTAGAGGCAATAATAAAGTTATTAATTATTTCCATATCATGATAAATGTTTATTATTCATGCTAGAATTGTATTAACCGGAAACATAATACATGTGTGAATACATAGACAAACAGAGTGTCACTAGTATGCCTCTACTTGACTAGCTCGTTAATCAAAGATGGTTATGTTTCCTAGCCATAGACATGAGTTGTCATTTGATTAACGAGATCACCTCATTAGGAGAATGACGTGATTGACTTGACCCATTCCGTTAGCTTAGCACCCGATCGTTTAGTATGTTGCTATTGCTTTCTTCATGACTTATACATGTTCCTATGACTATGAGATTATGCAACTCCCGTTTACCGGAGGAACACTTTGTGTGCTACCAAACGTCACAACGTAACTGGGTGATTATAAAGGTGCTCTACAGGTGTCTCCAAAGGTACTTGTTGGGTTGGCGTATTTCGAGATTAGGATTTGTCACTCCGATTGTCGGAGAGGTATCTCTGGGCCCACTCGGTAATGCACATCACTATAAGCCTTGCAAGCATTGTGACTAATGAGTTAGTTGCGGGATGATGTATTACGGAACAAGTAAAGAGACTTGCCGGTAACGAGATTGAACTAGGTATCGAGATACCGACGATCGAATCTCGGGCAAGTAACATACCAATGACAAAGGGAACAACGTATGTTGTTATGCGGTCTGACCGATAAAGATCTTCGTAGAATATGTGGGAGCCAATATGGGCATCCAGGCCCCGCTATTGGTTATTGACCGGAGACGTGTCTCGGTCATGTCTACATAGTTCTCGAACCCGTAGGGTCCGCACGCTTAAAGTTCTGTGACGATCGGTATTATGAGTTTATAAGTTTTGATATACCGAAGGTAGTTCGGAGTCCCGGATATGATCACAGACATGACGAGGAGTCTCGAAATGGTTGAGACATAAAGATTGATATATTGGCAGCCTACATTTGGACATCGGAAGAGTTCCGGGTGAAATCGGGATTTTACCGGAGTACCGGGGGTTACCGGAAACCCCCTGGGGGATGTAATGGGCCTATTGGGCCTTAGTGGAGAAGAGAGAGGGCAGTCAGGAGGTGGCGCGTGATACGTCTCCAACGTATCTATAATTTTTGATTGTTCCATGCTATATTATATTCTGTTTTGGACATTATTGGGCTTTATTATACACTTTCATATTATTTTTGGGACTAACCTATTAACCGGAGGCCCAGCCCATAATTGCTGTTTTTTGCCTATTTCAGAGTTTCGCAGAAAAAGAATATCAAACGGAGTCCAAACGGAATGAAACCTTCGGGAACGTGATTTTCGGAACGAACGTGATCCAGAGGACTTGGACCCTACGTCAAGACATCAACCAGGAGGGCACGAGGTAGGGGGCGCGCCTACCCCCCCAGGCGCGCCCTCCACCCTCGTGGGCCCCATTTTGCTCCACCGACGTACTCCTTCCTCCTATATATACCTACGTACCCCCAAACTACCAGATACGGAGCCAAAAACCTAATTCCACCGCCGCAACCTTCTGTACCCGTGAGATCCCATCTTGGGGCCTTTTCCGGAGCTCCGCCGGAGGGGGCATCGATCACGGAGGGCTTCTACATCAACACCATTGCCTCTCCGATGATGTGTGAGTAGTTTACCTCAGACCTTCGGGTCCATAGTTATTAGCTAGATGGCTTCTTCTCTCTTTTTGGATCTCAATACAATGTTCTCCCCCTCTCTCGTGGAGATCTATTCGATGTAATCTTTTGCGGTGTGTTTGTTGGGACCGATGAATTGTGGGTTTATGATCAAGTTTATCTATGAACAATATTTGAATCTTCTCTGAATTCTTTTATGTATGATTGTTTATCTTTGCAAGTCTCTCGAATTATCAGTTTGGTTTGGCCTACTAGATTGATCTTTCTTGCAATGGGAGAAGTGCTTAGCTTTGGGTTCAATCTTGCGGTGTCCTTTCCCAGTGACAGTAGGGGCCGCAAGGCATGTATTGTATTGTTGCCATCGAGGATAACAAGATGGGGTTTATATCATATTGCATGAGTTTATCCCTCTACATCATGTCATCTTGCTTAAAGGGTTACTCTGTTCTTATGAACTTAATACTCTAGATGCATGCTGGATAGCGGTCGATGTGTGGAGTAATAGTAGTAGATGCAGGCGGGAGTTGGTCTACTTGTCTCGGACGTGATGCCTATATACATGATCATACCTAGATATTCTCATAACTATGCTCAATTCTATCAATTGCTCAACAGTAATTTGTTCACCCACCGTAATACTTATGCTCTTGAGAGAAGCCACTAGTGAAACCTATGGCCCCTGGGTCTATTTTCCATCATATTAATCTCCCGACAACAAGCTATTTCTTGCGCCGTTTTTATTTTGCTTTCTTTACTTTGCATCTTTATCGTAAAAATACCAAAAATATTATCTTATCATATCTATCAGATCTCACTCTCGTAAGTGACCGTGAAGGGATTGACAACCCCTTTATTGCATTGGTTGCGAGGATTTATTTGTTTGTGTAGGTGCGAGGGACTCGTGCGTGGCCTCCTACTGGATTGATACCTTGGTTCTCAAAAACTGAGGGAAATACTTACGCTACTTTGCTGCATCACCCTTTCCTCTTCAAGGGAAAACCAACGCAGTGCTCAAGAGGTAGCAAGAAGGATTTCTGGCGCCGTTGCCGGGGAGATTCACGCCAAGTCAAGTCAAGATTTGATTTCCCGTCAACGAGCCATTTCTGGCGCCGTTGCCGGGGAGTCTACGCAAAAGTCGACATACCAAGTACCCATCACAAACCCTTATCGCCCGCATTACATTATTTGCCATTTGCCTCTCATTTTCCTCTCCCCCACTTCACCCTTGCCGTTTTATTCGCCCTCTCTTTTTCGTTCGCCTTCTTCCCATATGTATCTTTGTTTGTGTTTCCTTGTGCCTTCTATATGCTTGCATCTTCGCTTGCTGAAAATCTATTGATATGGATCCACTTAAAGTGTTCTACTTGGATCATCTTTGATCCTTATGCGCTCGTGCTGAAACCCCAACTAGCCTAGTTGATGGGAAATCTTTAGATGAGCATGCTCATTTTGTGCGTCATCGTTTGTCTGAAAAAGGGAAGCTCTTATGGTATCATATAAATAGTTTGCTATGCTATGCTTGGAATCTTTGTGAAATTTGTGATTTTACTTGTTGCTCTAAGAACCCTAAAAAACACCTTCCCTACCTATGTGAGTCCAATGATAATGAAATCCTATCTTCTTATGCAAAGGGTGTTTATAGCTACTATGATATCGAACAAATTGAAGAATTTGTCGTTTTTATGGGTGCTCATGAAGTTGCTTCTTTGATTGAAAAGTATGATTTTACTCTCAACAAATCTAAAAATTCTGTCATACTTAAATATTGCAATGAAAACTTTGCACATAATGTCTATGTCCAAGAATTTATTGAAATAATGACCATTGCTTTGGAAGAAAATAATGATATGCATGAATCTATAGATAATGATGATTCCGATGATTTGGTTGAAATATCCCTTGATGAACATGATGCTTGCTATTCTTGTGGCCATGATGCCAATATTTATGAAGACGAATTTGCTATAGTTCCTTATGATACAAATGAGATTGTTGCTATTGCACCCATGCTTGATAGTTCCCTCGATGAAAAGCATGATTTCAATGATTTTACTATAAATTCTCTTGATGTCAATTGTGCTAATAATATGCAAAACCCTAAGCTTGGGGATGCTAGTTTTGCTATGTCCCCTATTTGTTGCAATGATCATGATTGGGGTGATTTTTCTTATGATCTTGAAAATTTATTTAATCCCCATGATGAATATGAGATTGATAATATTGTTTGCAATAATATTGAAAGTGGGTTTGGAAGAGTGTCAACTTTAGATCCCACATATTTGGAGAATATTCAATCTTATGAATTTTTTGATAAAAGTGGGTTTGGAGAGGTCATGACTTTAGTTAATGTTAATCCCACTATTTTGGAAGAGTGTCAACTTTGCATGCATGTGGATCGTGTTGAAAATATTTTATATGATAGCTATATTGTTGAATTTTCTTATGATCCTACATTTAAGTATTATGAGAGAGGAAAATATGGTTGTAGAAATTTTCATGTTACTAAATTACCTCTCGTCATGTTGAGATTGCTATCGTCTCTTTCTTCTTCCTTCCATATGCTAGTTTTTGCTTGCCTTGATAATTTGTTTGCTTAAAAAATGACTATGCATGGGAAGTACGTTAGACTTAGGTGTGTTTGTCACATGCTATTTGATGCTATCTTTGTGCTTCAATTCTTGTCTCTCATGCGAGCATCATTAAAATTATCTATGCCTAGCTAGGGGCGTTAAACGATAGCGCTTGATTGGGAGGCAACCCAATTTTATTTTTAGTTTTTTTTCTGTTTGCTTCTGTTTAGGAATAAATCTTTGATCTATCCTCTGTTTAGATGTCTTTTTATGTTTTAATTAGTGTTTGTGCCAAGTTTAACCTATAGGATCTTCTTGGATGATAGTTATTTGATCTTGCTGAAAATTCCAGAAATTTTCTGTTCATGAAAATAATTGTTATAAATCACCAGAACGTGATAAAATATTTATTCCAATTGATGCTTATCAATAAACAAATTTTCTAGGTCTTCCTATTTTGGTAGATTTTTTGGAGTTCCAGAAGTTTGCGTTAGTTACAGATTACTACAGACTGTTCTGTTTTTGACAGATTCTGTTTTTCGTGTGTTGTTTGCTTATTTTGATGAATCTATGGCTAGTAAAAGAGTTTATAAACCATAGAGAAGTTGGAATACAGTAGGTTTAACACCAATATAAATAAAGAATGAGTTCATTACAGTACCTTGAAGTGGTCTTTTGTTTTCTTTCACTAACGGAGCTCACCAGATTTTCTGCTGAGTTTTGTGTTGTGAAGTTTTCAAGTTTTGGGTAAAAGATTTGATGGATTATGGAACAAGGAGTGGCAAGAGCCTAAGCTTGGGGATGCCCATGGCACCCCAATATAATCTAAGGACACCTAAAAGCCAAAGCTTGGGGATGCCCCGGAAGGCATCCCCTCTTTCGTCTACTTCCATCGGTAACTTTACCTGGAGCTATATTTTTATTCACCACATGATATGTGTTTTGCTTGGAGCGTCTTGTATGATTTGAGTCTTTGATTTTTAGTTTACCACAATCATCCTTGCTGTACACACCTTTTGAGAGAGACACACATGATTCGGAAATTATTAGAATACTCTATGTGCTTCACTTATATCTTTTGAGTTATATAGTTTTTGCTCTAGTACTTCACTTATATCTTTTAGAGCACGGTGGTGGTTTTGTTTTATAGAAACTATTATTCTCTCATGCTTCACTTAGATTATTTTGAGAGTCTTAAACAGCATGGTAATTTGCTTAAATAATCCTAATATTCTAGGTATTCAAGACTAGTAAAAACTTTCTTATGAGTGTGTTGAATACTAAGAGAAGTTTGATGCTTGATGATTGTTTTGAGACATGGAGGTAGTGATATCAGAGTTGTGCTAGTTGAGTAGTTGTGAATTTGAGAAATACTTGTGTTGAAGTTTGCAAGTCCCGTAGCATGCACGTATGGTAAACGTTATGTAACAAATTTGAAACATGTGGTGTTCTTTGATTGTCCTCCTTATGAGTGGCGGTCGGGGACGAGCGATGGTCTTTTCCTACCAATCTATCCCCCTAGGAGCATGCGCGTAGTGCTTGGTTTTTGATGACTTGTAGATTTTTGCAATAAGTATGTGAGTTCTTTATGACTAATGTTGAGTCCATGGATAATACGCACTCTCACCTTTCCATCATTGCTAGCCTCTTCGGTACCGTGCATTGCCCTTTCTCATATTGAGAGTTGGTGCAAACTTCGCCGGTGCATCCAAACCCCGTGATATGATACGCTCTTTCACACATAAACCTCCTTATATCTTCCTCAAAACAGCCACCATACCTACCTATTATGGCATTTCCATAGCCATTCCGAGATATATTGCTATGCAACTTTCCACCGTTCCGTTTATCATGACACGTTCATCATTTTCATATTGCTTTGCATGATCATGTAGTTGACATAGTATTTGTGGCAAAGCCACCATTCATAATTCTTTCATACATGTCACTCTTGGTTCATTGCATATCCCGGTACACCGCCGGAGGCATTCATATAGAGTCATACTTTGTTCTAGTATCAAGTTGTAATCATTGAGTTGTAAATAAATAGAAGTGTGATGATCATAATTTTCTAGAGCATTGTCCCAAGTGAGGAAAAAAAGAGAGAGAAAGGCCATAAAAAAAGAAGGCCCAAAAAAATGAGAGAAAAAGAGAGAAGGGACAATGTTACTATCCTTTTTACCACACTTGTGCTTCAAAGTAGCACCATAATCTTCATGATAGAGAGTCTCTTGTTTTGTCACTTTCATATACTAGTGGGAACTTTTCATTATAGAACTTGGCTTGTATATTCCAACAATGGGCTTCCTCAAATGCCCTAGGTCTTCGTGAGCAAGCAAGTTGGATGCACACCCACTTAGTTTCTTTTGTTGAGCTTTCATATATTTATAGCTCTAGTGCATCCGTTGCATGGCAATCCCTACTCCTTGCATTAACATCAATCGATGGGCATCTCCATAGCTCATTGATTAGCCTCGTTGATGTGAGACTTTCTCCCTTTTTGTCTTCTCCACATAACCCCCATCATTATATTCTATTCCACCCATAGTGATATATCCATGGCTCACGCTCATGTATTGCGTGAAGGTTGAAAAGGTTTGAGATTACTAAAGTATGAAACAATTGCTTGGCTTGTCATCGGGGTTGTGCATGATGAGAGCATTCTTGTGTGACAAAAAAGGAGCATGAATAAACTATATGATTTTGTAGGGATGAACTTTCTTTGGCCATGTTATTTTGAGAGGACATAATTGCTTAGTTAGTATGCTTGAAGTATTATTATTTCTATGTCAATATTGAACTTTTATCTTGAATCTTTCGGATCTGAATATTCATACCACAATTAAGAAGAATTACATTGAAATTATGCCAAGTAGCATTCCACATCAAAAATTCTGTTTTTATCATTTACCTACTCGAGGACGAGCAGGAATTAAGCTTGGGGATGCTTGATACGTCTCCAACGTATCTATAATTTTTTATTGTTCCATGCTATATTATATTCTGTTTTGGACATTATTGGGCTTTATTATACACTTTTATATTATTTTTGGGACTAACCTATTAACCGGAGGCCCAACCCATAATTGTTGTTTTTTGCCTCTTTCAGAGTTTCACACAAAAAGAATATCAAACGGAGTCCAAACGGAATGAAACCTTCGGGAACGTGATTTTCGGAACGAACGTGATCCAGAGGACTTGGACCCTACGTCAAGACATCAACCAGGAGGGCACGAGGTAGGGGGCGCGCCTACCCCCCAGGCGCGCCCTCCACCCTCGTGGGCCCCACGTTGCTCCACCGATGTACTCCTTCCTCCTATATATACCTACGTACCCCCAAACTACCAGATACGGAGCCAAAAACCTAATTCCACCACCGCAACCTTCTGTACCCGTGAGATCCCATCTTGGGGCCTTTTCCGGAGCTCCACCGGAGGGGGCATCGATCACGGAGGGCTTCTACATCAACACCATAGCCTCTCCGATGATGTGTGAGTAGTTTACCTCAGACCTTCGGGTCCATAGTTATTAGCTAGATGGCTTCTTCTCTCTTTTTGGATCTCAATACAATGTTCTCCCCCTCTCTCGTGGAGATCTATTCGATGTAATCTTCTTTTGCGGTGTGTTTGTTGGGACCGATGAATTGTGGGTTTATGATCAAGTTTATCTATGAACAATATTTGAATCTTCTCTGAATTCTTTTATGTATGATTGGTTATCTTTGCAAGTCTCTTCGAATTATCAGTTTGGTTTGGCCTACTAGATTGATCTTTCTTGCAATGGGAGAAGTGCTTAGCTTTGGGTTCAATCTTGCGGTGTCCTTTCCCAGTGACAGTAGGGGCCGCAAGGCACGTATTGTATTGTTGCCATCGAGGATAACAAGATGGGGTTTATATCATATTGCATGAGTTTATCCCTCTACATCATGTCATCTTGCTTAAAGCGTTACTCTGTTCTTATGAACTTAATACTCTAGATGCATGCTGGATAGCGGTCGATGTGTGGAGTAATAGTAGTAGATGCAGGCAGGAGTCGGTCTACTTGTCTCGGACGTGATGCCTATATACATGATCATACCTAGATATTCTCATAACTATGCTCAATTCTATCAATTGCTCAACAGTAATTTGTTCACCCACCATAATACTTATGCTCTTGAGAGAAGCCACTAGTGAAACCTATGGCCCCCGGGTCTATTTTCCATCAGATTAATCTCCCGACAACAAGCTATTTCTGGCGCCGTTTTTATTTTTTTTCTTTACTTTGCATCTTTATCGTAAAAATACCAAAAATATTATCTTATCATATCTATCAGATCTCACTCTCGTAAGTGACCGTGAAGGGATTGACAACCCCTTTATTGCGTTGGTTGCGAGGATTTATTTGTTTGTGTAGGTGCGAGGGACTCGTGCGTGGCCTCCTACTGGATTTATACATTGGTTCTCAAAACCTGAGGGAAATACTTACGCTACTTTGCTGCATCACCCTTTCCTCTTCAAGGGAAAACCAACGCAGTGCTCAAGAGGTAGCAGCGCGCGGCCCCCTTGCCCCAGTCTGAATTGGACAAGGGAAGGGGGCGGCAGTCCCCCCTCTCCTTCCTTCTCTCCACCTCCTCCTTCCCCCTTCTCCTACTCCTACTAGGAAAGGAGGAGTCCTACTCCCAGTGGGATTAGGACTCCCCCCTTGGCGCGCCCTCCTCCTTGGCCGGTCGCCTCCCCCCTAGATCCTTTATATACGGGGGCAGGGGCACCGCAAAGACACAACAATTGATCATTGATCTTTTAGCCGTGTGAAGTGCCCCCTCCACCATAATCCACCTCGGTCATATCGTAGCGGTGCTTAGGCGAAGCCCTGCATCGGTAGCTTCATCAACATCGTCACCACGCCGTCGTGCTGACGAAACTCTCCTTCGAGCTCTACTGGATCGTGAGTTCGCGGGACGTCACCGAGCTGAACGTGTGCCGAACGTGGAGGTGCCGTACGTTCGGTATTGAGGATCAGTCGATCGTGAAGATGTACGACTACATCAACCGCTTGTCATAACGCTTCCGCTTAACGGTCTACGAGGGTACATGGACGACACTCTCCCCTCTCGTTGCTATGCATCACCATGATCTTGCGTGTGCGTAGGATTTTTTTTGAAATTACTACGTTCCCCAACACCAACAGCATAATCACTAGCATCACACATAATTTCAAAAGGCAAGTTCCAATCAGGTGGTTGAACAATAGGTGTAGAAATTAAGGATTTCTTGAGTGTTTCGAAGGCTTCTAAACAATCATCATCAAAAACAAAAGGAATATCCTTTTGCAAAAGATTCGTAAGAGGCCTAGATATTTTAAAAAGTCTTTGATAAATCTCCTATAAAAACCAGCATGACCTAAGAAAGTACGAATACCTTTGATATCTTTAGGGCATGGCATTTTCTCAATTGCATCAACTTTAGCTTTGTCCACTTCAATACCTCTTTCAGAAATTTTATGGCCCAAGACAATACCTTCATTAACCATAAAGTGGCACTTTTCCCAATTCAAGACAAGATTGTTTGCTCGCATCTCTGCAAAACTCAGTCAAGATTGCTTAAACAATCATCAAAAGACTTCCCATAAACAAAGAAATCATCCATGTAAACCTCAACAATCTTTTCACAAAAGTCAGAGAATATAGCAGTCATACATCTTTGAAAGGTAGCAGGTGCATTGCATAAACCGAAAGGCATACGTCTATAAGCATAAGTTCCGAAGGGACAAGTAAAATTGGTCTTTTGTTGATCATGTTGAGAAATAGGTATTTGTGAAAAAACAGAATATCCATCAAGGAAGAAAAATGTGTGTGCTTAGATAATCTTTCTAGCATTTGATCAATAAAAGGCAGAGAGTAATGATCTTTTCTAGTTGCTTTGTTTAATTTTCTAAAATCAATTACCATTTATAGCCTGTAACAATTCTTTGTGGAATAAGTTCATTCCTATCATTAGGAACAACAGCTATACCTCCTTTCTAAGGGACACAATGAACAGGACTTACCCATCTACTATCAGCTATGGGATAGATTATACCTGCTTCCAGAAGTTTTAATATTTCCGTTCTTACCACTTCTTTCATCTTCGGATTTAACCGACGTTGGTGATCAACAACTGGTTTAGCATCAGGTTCCATATTAACCTTTAAATCATCAAGAGTATATCCAATAGCAGCTCGGTGCTTCCTTAGAACTTTCAATAATCTTTCTTCTTCATGTTCTGAAAGGTTAGCACTAATAATAATAGGATATATCTTCTTTTCATCAAGATAAGCATATTTCGAAGTGTCTGGCAATTGTTTTAATTCAAACACAGGATCACCTTTAGGTGGAGGAGGACCTCCTAGAGTTGCAATAGGCAAACTGTGTTTAAGCAGAGGACGTTGTTCAAAGAAAATCTTATCTATTTCATTTCTTTCATGCATATGTAAATCATTTTCATGGTCTAGCAAATATTATTCTAGTGGATCAGTAGGAGGCACAGCAATAGAAGCAAGACCAATTAATTCATCTTTACTAGGCAATTCTTTTTCATGAAGCTTTCTACTAAACTTGGAAAAATTAAACTCATGAGACTCATCACCAAAACTAACACCGATAGTTTGTTTCTCACAGTCTATTCTAGCATTAACGGTGTTCAAGAAAGGTCTATCAAAGATAATGGGACAAAAGTCATCTTGTGGGGAACCAAGAACAAGAAAATCAGTAGGGTATTTTATTTTCCCACGCAAGACTGCAACATCTCTAACAGTCCCAATTGGTGATATAGTGTCTCTATTAGCAAGTTTAATAGTAACATATATGTCTTCTATCTCTGCGGGTTCTATGTCATTCATAATTTCTTGATATAAGGAATAAGAAATAGCACTCATGCTAGCACCTATGTCACATAAACCATGATAAAAGTGATCTCCTATTTTAACTGAGACAACGGGCATGCCAACAACAGGTCTATGCTTATCCTTTTTATCAGGTTTGGCAATTCTAGCAGCTTCTTCGCAGAAGTAAATAACATGCCCATCTACATTTTCTTCCAAGAGATCCTTAACCATAGAAATACTAGGTTCTACTTTAATTTGTTCATCAGGTTTAGGTGTTCTAATGTAACTTTTGTTGAACACAGTTGCAACTCTAGCATGTTCCTTTATCCTAACAGGGAAAGGTGGTTTCTCAATGTAAGCAGTAGGAACAACTAGATCAACATTGTAATGTACAGTTTCTTCTTTAACTAGTACTGGTTCTCTAATTTCTTCTTTAATAGGTGGGTGATATTTAAACCACTTATCTTTAGGGAGATCAACATGAGTAGCAAATGATTCACAAAAGGAGGCTACTATCTCAGAGTCAAGTCCATATTTAGTGCTAAATTTTTGAAAAGCATTGGTATTCATAAAAGATTTAACACAATCATACTTAAGTTTAATACCTGACTCTTTACCTTCTTCGAGTTCCCAATCTTCAGAGTTGCGTTTAATTCTTTCCAAAAGATCCCACCGGAATCCAATAGTCTTCCTCATAAAAGAACCAGCACAAGAAGTATCAAGCATGGTTTGATCATTACGAGAAAGCTGAGCATAAAAATTCTGGATAATAATTTCTCTTGAGAGCTATTGATTGGGGCATGAATATAACATTGACTTAACCCTCCCCCAAGCTATAGCGATACTTTCTCCTTCACGAGGCCAAAAATTATATATATATATATATATATATATATATATACATATATATATATAATTCCGATCACGATGAACTAGATGCATAGGATAATTTTTTTGATGGAACTCCAATTTCAATCGATTCCAATTCCAGGATCCAATATCATCGCATAGCCTATACCATGCCAATGCTTTTCCCTTCAAAGATAAAGGGAAAACCTTCTTCATAACATTATCTCCGGGTAAACCTGCAAGCTTGAACAATCCACAAATTTGTTCTACATATATCAAGTGCATATCAGGATGTTCGGTTCCGTCTCCTGCATAAGGATTAGCTAGCAGTTGTTCTATCATACCCGAAGGAATTTCATATTCAATATTTTCAGTAGGTGCAGTAGGTTGAGGGTAGCTAATTGTGGTTCCGGTCGAGGTGAAGGTACCCCGAACAAACCCCTCAAAGGATTGTTTTCCATAGTAACAAGTGACAGTAAATTTCAGCACACTATATAAATGTTTCCTTACCAAATTCCACTTACCAAAGACGCTTCACTCCCCGGCAATGGCGCCAAAAAATAGCCTTGATGACCCACAAGTATAGGGGATCAATTGTAGCTCTTCTCGATAAGTAAGAGTGTCGAACCCAATGAGGAGCAGAAGGAAATGGCAAGTGGTTTTCAGCAAGGTAATGTCTGCAAGTGCTGAAATTGTAAGTAACAGAGTAGTTTGATAGCAAGATAATTTGTAATGAGCAAGTAAAGATAATAGTAGAAAGAGTGCAGCAAAGTAGCCCAGTCCTTTTGAGGCAAAGGACAGGCCAAAACGGTCTCTTTTGATAAGCAAAGCGTTCTTGAGGGTACACGGGATTTTCATCTAGTCACTTTCACCATGTTGGTTTGATTCGTGCACTACAAAAAAAAGACACATCCGTGACATTTTGGGCCGAACGAAATTTTTTTCTCTCATACATATGACACTTCTATGATGATAATTGTGACAAAACCCGGTATCATCATAGATGTGGTGGGCTTCTACTTCTATGACAAAAAATCATGACAGAAAATGGGCTTTTCGTCCTGGGCGGGCCGGAGACGCAGCTGCATGACATTCTTTGGGCCGTCCATGACGGAAAAAACCGTGGTAGAAGCGAGGGCGAGGAAAATTTCGGGGAGTTCCCGGTTACGGTGGGAGGTCGGGGGCTGAGCGATGCGCATTTCTCTCGTACACGTACGCGCGTGTGTGCGAGGCGTTGGCTCTAACTGAACCCGAGCGAGGCGTTGGGCTCTAACTGAACCCGAGCGATTGCACTGCAGGCTACGCGTTACTGAACCCGAGCGATTGATCAATGGCTGTTAACTGAACCCGATCGAGCGATTCCTTCGCTACTGTTGCTAACTGAAGCCAATCGATGCTGTCTCTGGGATGAACAGTGAGCGTTGCAGGGGGGTTTGGAGGAACAGTGAGCGGTGGCGTTGCCTCTGGATGAACAGGACCCCGTGGTGTGGTGGAGGGCTGGATGAACAGTAGACGGTGGAGGGGTGGTTGAACAGGACCTCGTGGTGTGGAGGGCTAGATGAACAGTAGACGGTGGAGGAGTGCCTGTGGAGGGGTGGTTGAACAGGACCCCGTGGTGTGGAGGGCTGGATGAACAGTAGATGGTGGAGGGGTGCCCGTGGAGGGGTGGTTGAACAGTAGCCGGTGGAGTAGCGCGCGGTGGAGGTTGGATGAACAGGAGCCCGTGGAGGCTGGAGGAGGTCGACGGTAGCCCGTGGAGGCTGGAGGAGGTCGACGGTGGAGATGAACAGTATCCCATGGAGTCCCGTTTTGCGGTACGCCACACCCCTCCCGATGAACAGGACTCCTGTTTCGACCGTAGGAGGTCCGTTTCGTCCGTTTTGCGGTACGCCACACCCCTCCCGATCAACAGGACCCCCGTTTCGACCGTAGGAGGTCCGTTTCCTCCGTTTTGCGGTACGCCACACCCCTCCCGATCAACAGGACCCCGTTCCGAACGTAGAAGGTCTGTTTCCTCCGTTGTGCGGTACGCCAGGCCTCGTTTCCATTGCTTGTTCCGTCCAAGCCCTCCCGATGAACACGACCACACATTCCGTTCCGACCCAGCCGGTTGGCTCCCACGCGTTCCGTTGCCTCCCGATGAACACGACGCATTCTGTTGCCTCCCCATGAACACGACGCATTCCGTTGCCTCCCCATGAACACGCCGACGACGCTGTTTCTCCGTTCCGACCCAGCCATGTCAACGAGCCCTCGCCGTACGTATGCGCGAGTAGGCGTTCGAGACCCCGCCCGTATGTACAAATACGTGGCCGTATTTTCTTTCTTGCACCCTGGCCGTTGTACGTACGTGTACATGCTACGTGTGCGCCTCTACTACGACACGTGCGCGCCTCTACATCCACCAGTATATATGTACATACACGTTCGCGACCAGAATGACAACGCTACGTACGCTTCGACCAGGTGGGTCCCGACTGTCAGGCACTTCCTTGCGTGCGAAGATGTAGCTGGTGGGTCCCAGCAGTCAGGGGGGTGAATCGTTTTGTTTTTTTGCCCGGACGCACTTCCTTGCGTGCGAAGGTGTAGCTGGTGGGTCCCAGCAGTCAGGGGGGAAACGTTTTTTTCACGAAATACGGTGGCCCGTCCGGTGGGTCCCCGCTGTTAGCTGGAGGAATAATTATTTTGCGCGTAATAAGGAGGCACTTCCTTGCTGCGGCCGTGGACCCAGCTGTCAGCGTCTCCACGCACAGTACTCTTCCGATGGAAGTCGGTCGTTGACCACATTGACCACGCCGTGCCGAGAGCACCACGATGGTGGACGACGGAGAGGCCTAGGAAGGGGACGACACGGAGGCAGGAAGACTCGGCAGTTGTTTCCCACGCGGAGGGGAGTACGACTGTACGAGGGTTTACTGGTTCGTCTCCCGTCGCCGGAGAATAACAGCAGGTGTGGGTGAGTAGAGGGATGGCTAGGCCAGCGATGGGAGTACGGTGGGGCGGTGAGGCCTGCGCGGCAGCACAGCCGGCCGCGGGGAGGAGGGAGCACGCAGTCCCGCCGGCGCTTGTTTGAACGGCTAGAGCAGGAAGAGTAGAGATTGAAGAAGCACGACGTTCGTTGGATGGACATCCAACAGTCAATGCTTGTGCGTCAACCTTTTTTTTACGAAAGCCTCAAATCTGTGGAAAACAGCATACAGCCCATCTGCCATTATTTCTAATATTTTCAGCCCATTTGCTAATTCTTAAGGTTTTTTTGGATCCCATATTCTTTTTGTTACATTACAGCCCATATTGTGGCCATGGTTAAAAAATTATACGAAATTTTGCATATTTCGGTGCGGTCGGAACTGTTTTTAATCCCGAAATTTCGACTCACATTCAAACTGATTTTAAAAATAAATGTATATCAATATAAAATCCAACAAATTCTCCACGCATAAAAATTAATGTAATTTAAAATCTTGAAATGAAAAAAAGATATTTGAAACTAATTGCCGGTTTGATGTGTTTTAAAAATGTACAGCCCATTTCTCATTACTGATGGGCCATTTTCTCGGCCAGCCGAATGAAAGCTCTCCTCGTCTTGGAAGATTTGCAGCCCAACAGGCCTGACAAAGCGACTTACTTGGCAAATCACAAAAAAACTGGGCTATGGCCGTGGACCCAGCTGTCAGCCTCTCCACGTACAGTACTCTTCTGATGGAAGTCGTTCCTTGACCACGTTGACCACGCCGCGCGGAGAGCACCAGGGCGGTGGACGATGGCGAGGCCTAGGAAGGGGACGACGCGGAGCCGGGGAAGACGCGGCAGTGGAAGACAGCGCGGAAAGGAGTACGAGGGTTCACTGGTTCGGCTGCGGTGTGAGGCTGCCGTCGCCGCAGAATAACAGGGGGTGTGGGTGAGTGGAGGGATGGCCTGGCCAGCGGAGGGAGTAGTATGGGGGCGGTGAGGCCTCTGCGGCAGCACAGCCGGCCACGGGAGGCAGGAGCAGGCGGCACGACCGGCGCTGCTTTGGGCGGCTGGACCAAGAAGACTAGAGGTTGAAGAAGCACTACGGCCGTTGGATGGACATCGTACGGTCACTGAAGCTAGAATCGTTTATATTGACTAAGTTGACAAAGCCCTTGGTACGCTCCAACTTAGTAGGCCCACAGGTCAGCCTCCGAAACGGTGCGCCCCAGATGTTAGGGAGAGGAATCATTTTTTGGGTGGCCGAAGCTAAGAATATCCGAGATTGAAGAAGAAGCACGACATCTGTTGGATAGACATCCAACGGCCACTGCTGCTAGAACCATGTGTTGACTATAATAAGTTGACAAAGCCTTGCATACGCGTCAACTTATTTTTTTAGGGGACGCATCACTTAGTAGGCCCACAAGTGTGTGGCAGAGAACTTATAGCCCATTTGCGTTTTGTACGAATGTACAGCCCATTTTTGAATTCTAATGGAATTTACAACAGCCCATTTACAGTTTGTTAAAAGTACAGCCCATTTTCTAGCTAGGACAACGATTAATAATTTCAACCAACCGTTGAAGACAGAATTCAATAAAATTTCCCACATTTTGATGGGATCCGAAATATTTTTATCCCGAAATTTCTAGTCAGATTAAATATAAATTTGTATTACGTAAAAATCCAACGAAACATTGCGTGCGCAACAATGAAAATTTAAGATTTTCAAAATCCATAAACAATATTTTACAAACTAATTTCGTGTTTGGTGCATTTTTTATAGTTACTGCCCAGTTTTTATAATTACATCCCATTTATTATTTTTTAAAGCCCATTTTCCTGTTAAGCCTAATGCATCCCTCCTAGGAAAGATTTGCCGCCCAGCGGGGCGGAGAATAACAAGTTGACCTTGCCTGGGTATTTCTCAAAAAGACGTATAGCTGGGCTAGCCATTTTCATCTTGAAAAAATGAGTATCTGGGCTGGATATCTGGCCTGGGCTAGATGGGCCACAGCCCGCCCAGTTAATACCCTGCTCTCCTCTGAACAACAATGAAATCATCGCCAAGAAAAACTCTGCAGTGCTCACGCCTCAAAAACACAAATACTGCTTGAGCTGCTTGGTCCCAGCTGTCGGCCACACCTTGTGCAATTCTCTCATTTATATTGACTACATAGGTTGACAATGGTGTGGGACCATGATGTCAGGAAACCAGGAGAAAGCAAAAAAAAATAGTTGTACATAATAAGGAGGCACTTGCGTACGTACGACTATGGCCCTAGTGGGTCCCCAGTGTCATCCAGTCAAAATAAAGTCATCTCCTGAATCCTCATGTTCGTTGACGATGTTAACAATGCTCGGCACCACGGCGAGCGCAACAACTCGAAGGACAACGGAGAGGGCCTCACGGGCCCTACGGATGGTCTGATACAGCGCCCGCTGCTCATTCAGGAAGCCAGGATCATCGGACACCTATGAGCACCTTCGAGAAACTAAGACGGCATGAAACGGTAAGGCCGCGCTTGGGAGCTTTGGTTTATTTCAAACCTGTATTAACATACAAGTGTAATTTAATTGTCATCGGAAACAACGCGTAAAATACAGGCGTAATGAAACAGAGGGCCCGAGGTCTGTAAGTAAAACCGGCGTGTTACGCGTGTAATTTGAGAGACCAGTGTATATTTTACGAGCACTGCTATATGGACGACATTAACAGACGATACATGCACGACGTGCGTATCATGCCATCCATGGGCAAGGCTGAAACAGCAGCTAACGGCTGGATTAGCAATCGTCCGAGTGTCGTTCAGCGTTTTTATCGTGTGTGAAGTACTTCCGATATTTTACTAGTCGAAATCGACCAACCAAGCGCCTTCGCCCGAGACCATCTGCTTTAATTTACAAGCGTCAGTTTTACAAGCGGTTTTGGTTGGAAAACGACGATCCAATCACGGCCTAGTATCATGAGTTGGTTGGAAGATCATATGGTTTCACGTCTAACCTACCCGACTTGTCGTATAGCCTATGAATGAAACATCAGACGATGAACTTCTTAAGCACGGAAACAACAGAAGAGGATGACCTTCTTAACAAGCAAATCACTGGCATTAGATCGACATGCAAAACAATACGAAGCATTATTCTCAGGAGGCACGGTAAACAGCTCGTGATGCCGCATGCCACAACATTCCAAGCTCAACTTTGCAATCAAACACAAGGCCTGGCATTACATAGACAATATTCAGAACAAACTCTTAACACAAGAATATCTCAGCAGAGTAACTATTTACTTCTAAACTGAACACAGGAATAGGAAAAAACACTCGACGCTGCTCACAGCAAGGGCGTCCCACTCAAAAATATCAAATGCATGTCTTCTGGCTAACATCAATGAGCAAATTTTGACAAGGTTTTCCAATTCCAATATATTAAACTAACATCTTCTCGCTAACATCAATGATTAAACTTTGACAAGCTTTTCCCATTCAAAATATGTAATGCCTATGATCATGGAGTCCTGTCGTAGCTTCTTATACTTGTTTGGGCACTTTTTGCCCAGGGCACTCCACGTGTTGTTAAATTGCCAATGGTCTCTGCAGACTAGTCATGTCACCGGTGTCTAATAATACTCTGTGAAGCTTCTCGGTCATTCCTTCTGTAATGTAGCGCAAACAGTGACTGCTTCTTTCTGCAAAGTGGAACGACCAACTAGACCCAGTAATGCAGCAGTTTGCCTTGGACACATTGGCTCCTTTTGTGCAGTTCAACTAAAATCGAAGTCGGAATAAAACCGAGCTTTAATTTTGATATCCCTGTAAGCAACAATAGGTATAAGGGAAACAATTACTGAGAAATAACGGTTGATGACTTGTACTCCCAGAAGAAAAGCATCTACTGATCTACTTTATATTAATGGGAAACAAAGCAGGAGAGTAGCAATTCTCCATCAGTGTGATTCATTCATATTGACTGAGACATTATCTTAACAATGCCTTGTTTCAACATGTATAAAGAACGACAAAGCAGAAAAGTACCATTCCTAAAACAATGCAACTGATTCATTTTAATAGAGACATTATCTTAACAATACCTTGGTTAAACATGTAGAAAGAACTACAAAGCAGGATAGTACCATTCCTAACAAGTGTTGCAGTTTTGAACTAAGATTCAGTAGTTAATTAATTCTGAGAGTGGCATTGCTTAATTTTACCAGCGGCATTAGATTAACGAAAAGCATAAACAGTTCCAGGGGAGAGTGGGCGCAACAACATTATGTGCTTCCATCTACTTATAAAGGGGGTGATGCAGAGTTTGTTGTAACAAAGCAACAAGCATCATGTCTGGGTTGGTCCCATTTTTGTTCACTACTTAATGGGAAAAGACAGCAATACAATAGCTTCAATTCAACATTTATTTAAAACGGTACCAATACAAGTAGCACAACATCTCAAAGCACACTGCACAATCATGTGGATGAAGGCATGTACTGACCTTTCATGAGACCGAAAAAGGTAAAATACGAATCTCCATCTCCTTTTGTGTAGTTCCACCAAAATTAAGCAAAGTCACCGGTGTGACATTCAAGTTGAACTGCACAAAACACTCTTAAAACATAAGTGTTTCGAGTAGCGAAGCAAAATGTCGCAATAGCAACAAGTTGAATCGATAGCCCTGTTTTAACAGAGGCAAAAAGGAAACAATTACTTGCCGATAAAGGAGGATGAAACAAACGGTGACAGAAAGAAGCATCTAACTTATCTTGGATGGAAAACAAAGTAGGACAGTAGCATTTCTAAAACGGTTGCATTGATTCATATTAAGAGAGACATTCTCTTGAAACAACATTCGTTAAAAAATGTAATTTACTTTTAACAGTGGCATTGCTTCAATTTTCCGGCGGCATTCTTAGATTAACAACAACAAAATAGTTGTATGGGACATGCCAGCACCATGTGCGTCCACACGTATAAATGGGTGATACAGAGTATGTAGCCAAGCAGCATATATGCGCTGGTCCCATATTTATTCTCTTTGAACCTTCTTCCTATGTGAGGGCAGCAAATCTAGTCCTGCACAAACTACCCGACCCCCCAGTTTCTTTCGCTTTTCAACAAAGAGATCGGTTCCTTACAGATGTGTGTACTGGGTTACCCCCTTTTTCCCTTTTCGACCTACAAAGCGGCTGGATAGCCAGTCTATACTACTTTCCGCCCCTCCTTTCCTCATTGAACCACGTCCTAGATTCTTGCTCCAGCCCACCGCACCCTTCTTTCCTCTTTGAACCAAGACCTAGATTCGACTACAGATCGAAAAAGATCCACATGCAGCTAGAGCAACGACGGTTTCAAAGAAACTTATACCTTAGGGTCGTCGGGATGTGGCAAGGCGTGCGGCGGGAGGCCGGATCTGCCCACACTACGTACGGCAGCAAGGAAGAAGGGGTCGGTGGCCCTCCCGCACAGGCGCTGGGTGAAAGAGAACAGCGCAGCCGGCAGTGGATTGCCTCCCTCGCTAAAGGCGATAGAGTGAACGCTGCACCTCCTCCCCTTCCCGGTGCGACGGGATATGGACGCCTCCTTCACCAGCTGTGAGGGGGGAGAGAGAGACAAGAGGCCAACGTAGTATTGTTTAGATCTGGTGAAGAGAGGGTGAGAGACTGTGAATATAGCAAACCCTAGCAAATGAACGCTGAGCCTCCAGCGTGTAACATATATGTAGTGTGGCGAGCGTGTGGAGAGTGCAAACCCTAGCGAACAAGCGCTGAGGCTCCCGCTTATATATATACTACTGTAGTACGGACTGAGCTCCGGTGCCTTCACTGCACCTGCTTTTGGCTGTATGACAGGTGAGCCAGCCACATTTTGGGCCCACCTGTCATAAATCCAAAGGCAGGTGCACTAAGTCAATGAAGTTGCGTCCATATAGTACTCTCATGTATACGACTAATATATAGTGGAGTGGTTTTCTTATTCTCTCCATAACAATCGTTTTAAATTGTGTAAGTACGAAACGAAACTCTTTATTTAATGTACAGTGAAGAAAACTAGTACTACTTCCGATGAACTAACGATCCACGCCCACGCGTCCTGGTCGCACTTCCTGTCCTTCACGTGTGGTACACTACCCTCCCTTAAGTGAACAACCACACATGCGCCAAATTATCGGAAACGTGTGAGAGTGTGTACAAATAAAGAATTTTAATTTCAATTATCGGAAAGGTTTGAGAGTATTACAAAGTTTGACTTCACTCAAATCTAATATGCGGAGTAAATAAAAATGGAGGGCTACTACGTCCATCCGGGTTTTTAGTCCACACCATTTTTTAAATCAAAGTTAATAGCTGGACAAATAAAATTACAGGGGAGCTGGAGACAAAGTTGTGAGAAGGCTTAGAAATCAATACAAAACTTATGCTCTTAGTACCAACGTCGATCCTTCTTGGAGGAAACATTTGGTTCATAGCCAATTGTGTGATAAAATTGCACCAACGTGAAAGACGACTGCCTCTCCAACGCAGCCAAGGTGAACTGACGAAGGATACCATCTTTGTGCGTAACAAGCAAAGAGCACTGATGGAAGACAGGTTGTTTTTCATTGAAAATCGATCAGCTTCACCAGCCGACGCAACCATGAGGCGCAACCATGAGCATCGATAGGTCATCGTGGTGATGCATCATCCATTTGGCATCAAGTTTGGGTGAGGCACCTATGAAGTTCGAAAAATCCTCACTGTGGTCTGTTTCTTCTCAGTAATCAAGCTCGAGGAAGGAAGAACCACGTGGCAGAGGACAGTGAAGCGGAACAACAATGGCCATCCAATTTTGTGCAGTTCCACTAAAATTGAGGAAGACATGCCCGGGTATGGAGACACGCATCACTGTTTCCAAAAATATATAAAAGGGTTAGCAACGACATCTCAATTATCAATAAGAATTAATGAAAAGTACACCAACAAACAGAAGCATCATAATTATCTTGATGGGAACTAAACCAGGATACCCGAGAAAAAAAGCATTTCTTCATTTAACCAGTGATAGTACTACCACCATATGGACAATGACCGCACAACCACCATGTACTTTTTGTCGAAACAACATGTATACCTCCACCGAGGCATAAATCAGGACAACTTTTCGAGTGGCATTTCCTCTATAATAGTACTAGTAGGTGATGTTGGACCAGCCGACGAACCCTAGCTACTACGCATGGGGAGCTGGGGAGTAGTCGCATAGAAGAAAACCCGCACGCAGCGACCTGGGGAGCTGGACCAGTACAAGAAGTTATACCTCAGGTGGGCGAGATGTCGTTTAGGCGGGCGGGCGGGATCTGCCCACACGACGGCAGCGAACAAGGGCGCGGAGGATCTACGTCCGCGCTAGCGCCAGCTCCGAGAGGACGGTGCGCATCGGCTTCCTCCGTCGCCGACGGCGACAACGTCAACGCTGCACCTCCTCACCTCCCGCAGCGGACGGGATTCGGCCGGATCTGTGACCACCGGTGAGGAGAGAGATAGAGTGGACACTGTCATCTTGTTTTGATATGGAGAGGGTGAGAGAGCGATACGCGAGAAACTCTATCAAACAAGAGGCTATAATGGAGTAAAAAATCTCTCATAGCAGTGGTTTTAAATAGAATACGCGCGTTCCCGGAAAAAAGAAACGAAAACTGGCGGACAATTTTTCTAACGTACCAAGAAAGAAAACTCAATCAAAAACACGCCCCCGCTTCCAGGTCGCGAGAGTCGTCGCGCACACACACATAGACATAGACATGCATATCCGTGTTTACGTAAAATTCCATTTCCATCTCCATCTCCAATCATATTTGTCCAACTGGCACATTATTTACGTTGTTAATTATATACGCATCAATATTAATGTACAACATCTCTTGTTTGCGCACGTCCGGACCGCTGCCACGGCCGGTCCTGACCAACCCGAACCCTCTTCATCACCCGCGCGTGCTTCCCGCCCGAAACGGTCAGTGCCGCATTCATGCCCTGCCAGAGCGGACGTGACCTCTCACTGGTGCCGGCACTGAAGCGGCGCGCCGGCCGAGAGAGCGTCGCCCGCGCCGCTTCCGGGTGCACGCGGCTGCTCCGCGTTCAAAGGTCGCAATAGCCGGCTACAACATGCATGTAAAAAGTTCTTGGGAGTCCGTGTTACGGCTAGCTGTCCTCCCCCAACTCATCAATCTCTTCCAGTAGTGCTAGTACTCCATGGCGCGATCCATCGACAAGCAGGCAGGAAAGTTATCGTATACTCGGTTTGCGGTGAGTGGCATGCCGAGCGACCGTGTGGGGTCGAGCCGTGGAGGAGGGTGAGACACAAACACAACAGACGTGATTTAAACGTTGGTTTTGCTCGATTGCACGATCCAACGAAACGAAACGTTGGTTTCTCCCCGTTTCCATTTTTTCTCCGGAAAAACGGAAACTTTCCACTCCATTTTTATTCCTATTCCAAGGTTGCCCCGTTACAACATTCCATCAAATACAAAGGAAAACTAACACGCATGCTGATGCATCTCAATGATTCACAGATCATAGCCAATATTTACTTCACAACTAAAGAAAAAAGTTGTGAGAGCGTGTACGAAAGAAAAACTACTGATGGGGTCACTACGACTAAAACCCTAAACCTAAACATGATTTAATTTCCTGGCCAGGTAGAACCTGTCGAAGGAAAGACGGCTGGCACCCTCGGATCATACGATGCTTTTGTGCAGTTCCACTAAAATCGACCTGAGCATCCCTGATGGCAAAGATATTGAAGAAGTGTGATTAGAATAATAGTACTGGCACTAGTTCATGAGACATAAACTCATCACAAGTAGAAGCCAGTAGAAGTAGAGAAAGATCGACATGGAGATGGAGCTACGGCAGTGGAGCAAGCCGGCTCCAAAAGGAAGATGGGCTACCTGGGACATCGGGCTATAGCTAGAAGGGCGGTTGGGACGCGGCATCGGCCCATACCGCGGTGACCCCCGATTGGGACGCACCGACTGTGGGTTTTCTCCCTCGCCGATGTCGACCGCGTCTACGCAGAACATTGTTCCCTTCCCCCAGCTGCGGGATCAGGCCCGTTGTTCTATGCTTGTGAAGAGAGCAACCTAAGCAAGCAGGCTTGTAGCTTAGGCTCCTACTAGTGTATATATAGTGGTTTTCTTTTTCTCTCCATATCAACCATTTTATATTGCGTACGTGTCATTCAAGAGTGAAATGATGGTTGCTTCTTCCGACTAACTTACTGTCTGATTTGACTGCTCCTTAGTGGCCCCTACACGTACTCCCCCTACGTGTATGCAGCAGTCACACGTACGCATGGACGCAAAAACGCGCGCGACGCCCTAATGCATGCATGTCCGAGCACACGACGGAACACACACGGCCACGCTCAAGTGCTCAACCCTACACATGCATGTACACACATACTCAGTCCGGGTGAGCTAGTGACTGTATAAACACCGGAATATATATATATATTGAGTGCAATGAGCGTATTATGAAGTCCACTGACCGTATTTTTAAAAATATACAGTGACAGACGGTGTATTTATCTCGTTTGAAATTAAGCCATATTAACCGGAGAGGAGGCAGTATGAACTAGCATTACTTTGCTGTGTCCCGTCAACTTGCCGAACGAGGAGAAGGTTGCAGGACGGGAGAAGCTTGCGCGCGGTGGCTCACAGGACAAGGAGAAACTTTTGACTAATGCAAGCTCTCCCTCGCTTAGGCGGTGGACGTGCAATAGTTAATTCGGTGTCAGATTGCCAGGAGCATAGACTATACTACTAGTGCTATTATTGTTCGACTTCCCGAATAGGCGAACAGCCAAGCACAAAGTAAACAGGTCAGCAAACCTTGCGGCGCATCTTCGTGCGAACCGTGCGGCGCATCTTCGTGCGAACCGTGCGGCGCATCTTCGTGCGAACCGTGCTTGCTGCACTTTGAATGTGGCCGAGAGCTGGCTTGATGAAACACCTCGCTTCCTACTTCTTTTTTTGCGGGGTACCTCGCTTCCTAGTGACCAGTGTCTTGGCTGATCGTCCTAAGAATGCTTATATATGAATAAAGCTCTCTCATTTACCCGCAAAAAAGATTAAGCCATATTAACCGGAAAGGAGGGAGTACAGACTAGCACTACTTTTTGGTGTGTCCCGTCAACCCGCAGAACGAGGAGAAGCTTGCAGGCCAAGGTGAAGCTCGCTTACGCCTTTTGACTAATGCAACCTACCCTCGGTGGACATGCATCAGTCCATTCGGTGTCAGATTGTCAGAGGCATACACTGTAGTACCCAACATGCGGAGTACCATCATTGTTCGACTTCACGAAGAGGCGAAGAGCCAAGCGCAGTAGTACGAGTAGTACTACTACTAGAACCGCATGGTGGAGCGTCTGTACTCTTATTTTTTTATCTCTGATAAAGTACACGTTTATTCCGGAGAAGGGCGGAAAACGGTAGCCTAACATGTAATGAATGATATCGATCAACCAACCATGCTCGAATATATCTTGGCCTCCGTGCGAGCCCGTCTGTGTGTTCTCGCTCCTCGTCTCTCTCAAGGAACGGCGGGTTGGCTCTTTGCCGTCAATTGAGATCGGTTTGCTCACACTCCTGTCCCACATGTCAGTGATATGCCAAGAGGAGGTGCGTTGACCAACTGGCCATACGCGTACTTGGTTTTGCACCTTCATACTACTCCTCCCTCCATCACAGTTTACAGGGCGCGCTTCATTATGATGCATTTCTCTCAATGCATTTCCACCACCAGAGAGACTTTAGACGCGTCTGGTTTAATGCTCAATTAATTAGGGCGTGGTAATTGCAATCAAGTCCACAATTTTCTCTCCATGTACTGTACTACTACGGAGTGGAGTAAGTGCATGCATGTGTGTACCCGGGGTGGAAGCACTGCATGCATGTGTGTACGCATTATTCCCTCTAGTAATAGACGCCGTGCTATAACTACCAATGCTATTTTTCAGGCCGATCGCTAGTCGCCTTGGTCCCACATATTTTTTTTCTTTTTTCTGAAGCGCGTTGTATAAACAGTGACGGATGGAGTAGTATGAGCGGATTCAAAGAAGAGCGTATTGATGGTTACTTCTTCAGAGCAACTTACAGTGGGAAAGGTGGGGCTTATGATTTGACTGCTCATTACTCACTATTAATGCGGCGCAACGACCGGGCTGAGTCTCCCATGCGGTTGTGCACTACCCCCTCGGTTCTTAAATATACTCCAGAGTATTTGTCTTTCTAGAGATTTCAACGAGTGAATACTCAAATATTTGTCTTTTTAGAGATTTCAAATGGACTGGCACATACAGATGTATATAGACATATTTTAGAGTGTAGATTCACTCATTTTGCTCGGTATGTAGTCACTTGTTGAAATCTCTAGAAAGACGAATAGAATATTTAGGAACGGAGGGAGTACACATACGAAGCAAAATGAGTGAATCTACACTCTAAAATATGCCCGTTTGAAATTTGTAAAAAGACAAATATTTAGGAACGAAGGAGTATAATTTTGTGCATGGCACATGGACCCGGATGATGAAGAGGCTTCTGGCAATGCTATCAAGCTTCCATCATTTGTTTACATAATTGACGTACTATACAAATAATTTTCCAGCGACATGAAATTGTACAATGGTGTGAGCTTTCAGCTTTTGTTTCGCGTGTCTTGCCATCGATGCTCTTTCAGAAACAATAAAAAACTAACTTCCTTGCTAATGCATGTCAATTATTAGCAGATCAGAGCTAATAATTACATCACAACTGAAGACAGAGTTGTCAGAAGGTGTTAAATTAAAATTGATCCATGCTTTCATTGGCAGCAACGACCCCCCAGCTCTGTCTAAATCAACAAGGCATGTTGGGAAAAAAAGTAGCTGTCTGGAGCATGCAACATTCCGATCATTTTGTGCAGTTCCACTAAAATAGAGCTGAGCGTCCTTGTTCCAAAGATATTAAGTGTGATTACGATAATAGAGGACTGCTGATGAAACAATAAACACACAAATAGAAGCCGGTCACCTTTGCAGTCTCTCTTAAGACTAACTAGTTGGAGAAGATTAGGCTCGGAGTTGGATGAGGAGGATAGAGCAAAACCAATCTCCCTTTGTGCAGTCGCACTGAAATGTAGAGACGTTGCCCGTGTGACATTTTAGTACAACTGCAAAAAACACTCTTAAGAAAAAAGTGATTTGTGCAGTTCACTAAAAGGTCGCAATAGCAATGACTAGAAAGGAAACAATTACTGGCCAATAACAGTTGATGACACATGCGACGACAAAAAAGAAGCATATTCCTTGTCCTAAGGGAAGATAACAACACGGTTGTGTTTGTCTAAAACGGTGTGAGGACGAGAATGCAATATGGAAAGTACGCCGGACGAGCTACGTTTTGGGCAAAGAACTATGGAAGATCCACATGCAGCGACGTGGGAAGACGGGCAGTGGAGCAAGGCCGGAGGGGATACCTGGAGGTCGTCGGGATGTAACTAGGTGAGCGGCGGCGGGCGGAATCTACGAGCAGGTGGCGTAGGCCCTGCCGCGCCGGAGCTTGGTCAGAGAGAACGGCGTGTACTGCAGATCGGGACGTGCTGCCTCGGCACCGTCAAACGGAGAAACGATGCACTTCCTCCCTTTCCCCCGGCGGATGGGATGCGGCCGGATCAGTGACCAACGGTTAGAGAGAGAGAGAGGCCACCGCACTCCCTTTCCCCCGGCGGACGGGATGCGGCCGGATCAGTGACCAACGGTGAGAGAGAGAGGCCACCGCACTCCCTTTCCCCCGGCGGACGGGATGCGGCCGGATCAGTGACCAACGGTGAGAGAGAGAGGCCACCGCAGCCTTGTGTGAGATACTCTAAAGAGCGACAAACCAGGCAGGCAGGCTCCATTGTATATAGTGAGCGGACTACCTTTTTCTCCATATAAATCGTTTTATATTCTGTGTACGTGCCATTGAGCGCTATAACTTTATTTAAAAATAACGCAGCAATGCGTCAAGTCGAACTTTGTTTCGTGCACGCGTGGTACACGACCTCCCTAGGTAAACAACCGCTACAGGCGTTCAAATTAGCACGTGGGCTGCCATTTCATAAAGAAATGAGCTCCACCGTGTACCCGCGCGGGTGTGGCTGGGCACGAAGCGTGAGTACGTGCACGGTGCACCTATTCTCTTCTTGTATACGTACACCACCTACGTGGGGTTGTGTGAGAGAGATACAAACCTAGAGAGATATAGTGTGTGGGTTCTTGAGAGGTTTTTTTTGGGGGGGCGTCAATCAAAGAATGTAACATATGCAATGTGTGTGAAATAGAGTCCTGGATATAACATATATATAGAGGGGGCGATCCACGAGAAGAGAGTGGAGGTATCATCGGCTTGATGTGTCCATAGAATCAAAGAGAGGGATGATGTGTGTGTGTGTGTGTGCGCGCGCGCGCGATCGATAAAGAGTGCCATCGAATTTGTGTGTGCCCACGTCAAAGATATAGAGTGGCTGGCCTACTGGAACGTGAGATGGGACATGTGCAGTTTGTCTCTGTGGCATGGATACCTACCTGCAGCGCTCGACTATCGGTGTGTGGTGGGGGAAGAGGGAGGCCCAATTAACTATAGAGGTACAATGGCTGGTATATGTGTGGAGGAGGAGAGAGGCCTACCTCATGTATTAAGGAGATCGATCTGCCTCATGTATTAAGGGAGATCGATCGGCATCCATGCATATGTGCAGGAGAGGAATAAGGTTGGGAGAGAGACAGAGCTAGAGTGTTGGAGGGGGTGGTAGTGGAGTTGCTTCTAACAAATGGTGGGATAGGCTTGCTAGACAAACAGAGGGCACTCCCGCAATATCAATAAGAGAGGAGATGGCTGCTTGTTGTCTGTGCACGTGCGTGTGAGAGACGGGTCAGGAGGCATGCACGAATGATGAGGGGGGACGATGTGGCTGTGGTAAGCAAACGTAACTACATAGGAAGATCAATCGCCCTTTGTTAGAGAAAGGAGAGACATAACTTGTGAGGTACGTCGATCGATGGGGGGGTAGTTAAAGTCGATCTAGGTATATGTTGGGAGATCGATCGGTATACATGCATGTGTGTGTTAGAAGCAAATGAGGCACGAGGAGAAGGATAGAGAGAGAGGGATGCATGTAGGAGGTGGTACGAGAGGCATACTATATCGAGGGGGGAGGAGTGTGCGAGTACGAGAACGACGAAAAGAGTGGTGGGAGTGAGGCATGGACGGTGACAAGAGAAGAGGGGAAGCTTGTGTTTGTGCTAGGCACACCTGGCTAGAGAGGCATATCGATCGATGTGTGCCGTAAAGAAGGAGCTGGGGGCCTACACACACCGTGGGTGAACGACCTAAAGTGAAAAGACGAATTTGCGCCATGGAGCTAGAGAATGCTGAGGGAGGGTGAGAGGGATGCGGGCGTGTGCATGCACAAGAGAAAGTTAGCGCTAGCTACAAAGATAAGAGGGTTGTGTGGGTGTAAAAGACGAATAGAGATCATATATACTTCATTATAAAAAGCGAATTCGGATATTTGAAGAATTTATCATAGTGTTTCAAACCGACGCATGTGTGAATATATATAACGGTGATACACATGGTGTGGTCATGAACATGTTATACTACATTTAATATACTTTATCTCTACTCTTATAAAAAATGGAGTTGTTGATGATGGTGTGCCTGCCATCCTGCATTATAGGCCGTCCGATTTATATCTGGCGGATAGCAAGGAAACTATGATGGTTGAAGTTGGCAACAATCATGATTGTAGATTCTTATTGAAATAGAGAAACGAATTCAAATTTATTTCGAATTGTAGCGGTAGTATAGACATTTGGAATGCACTAAAATGTTGGTATGAGTAGGTTACATGCATTATACAGCAAGCGAAAAAATTTAATCGGACATAACATGGATTCATACTCCCTCCTTCCATCTATATAGGGCGTAATGAGATTTTTAAGAGCGCCTTTGACTATTGACAAGATTAATAGTACATGACATGCACAATGTGAAAATTATATCATTGAAAGAACCTTTCACGGACGAATTTAACGGTGTGCTTTGTGTAAGTTGCATGTCATATATCATTGCTCTAATATTTGGGCAAAGTTAGCATCGAAAAACGCATTAGGCCCTATATAGATGGAAGGAGGGAGTAGCTTTGAATAGCATTTGTATAGTAAAACGGGGCAAGACTCTCTCTTTGCGTGGTGTGAATAGTTTTATTTTTTTCGTTTTCTTTTTGGTTGAGGGAAGTGCGAATTGATTTGGTACGTACAAGTACAATATTACTACACGTTAGGCTTGTCCCTAAAATTCAACCCGCGTCTTGTTATATCCCGGAAATTCAGATATCGTGCTCCCAAAACTGGCGCCTTCACAACCCGCGCCTTGCTATCCCGAAATTACAATGCGCGCGAAAACTCCCTCCAGCTGCCAAATCCCGACACGCGAAATCCCCCTTCTAACCCTGAGCCGAAAGGGCCGCTAGTTCAAATCGGTGGGGGGGGGGGTACTTTTGTAACACACCCTACATTTTGGACAAGCGCGTCCCTAAGTCATGCTTCACCCCCTCCCATCGCCCCCTTTTCGCCATTCGAAATCCCAGGCCGCCATAACCTCTCCGCTCCAGCCGCGAAACCCCACCCTCCTCCGTCCGCCACGTCACCGCTGCCCAGCCGGAGCCTCTTCCCCGACGACGTTGTCCACCGCAACAGCTCGACGTCCCTCTGCCACCTCCCCGGATGAGGATCCGTCGTCCATCTCGCCGTCCCGCCGGTTCAGCCGCCCCGTCCTCCACCTCCAAGGAGCTGCTCCGATGATCGCCTCATCTATCGCAGCTGCTCCATCCCCACAGCGCCGCCTTAACCTGCTCCACTGGAACCGCAGCATCCTCACCGACTCCTCGGACGAAGCTGAGGCCTACTCGGCGCCACCAAAGAGGTTGTACACTCATCGCATCGCACCTTCTCCTTTACTCGACCTCCTGGCGCCGACGGTGCTCCATCCCGCACCCCCATTCAGCGGCTACCTTGAAGCCGGCGCCACGGGGCGACATCTCCATGGCGGCTCTCCCCCAGTGCGAGGCCCCTTCGGCGGCGGCGGCCATAGCAGCCGGATCTACTGCTGCTGCTCCGGCTCTTGCTCGCTCGCTCGCGCTGCTACTGCTGCACCGGCTCTCGCTCGATCGCTCGCTCGCCCAGCTACTGCTGCTGCTCTCCCCCTCGCTCGTGCTGCTGCTCTGCTCCGATTAAGCCACACTTCAGTCGACTGAATCGACTTTTGGGTCAGTCGATTTTTAGGGGTTGGGGGCGCTCGCCGGAGTTAAGGAAGAACCACCCGCATCGGGGACGGGGGCTCGCCGGAGAGGTACCCCACTATCTATCTTAGGGTTCAGGGTGGGGGCGGGGGGCCTAGAGGGCTGGCCGGGGTGGCGGTGGCGAGTTGTTTCGGGGCGGCGAGGCGGCGCTGGGGCCGGTGGTCGCTGGCGGCTCAGGGGGGTGCAGGTTGAAGATGAACTACAGGCCCTCCCTAAACTACATGTCAAGTGCCTCTCTGCTACCATTGCGTTCAGTTTTGACAGTAGCATTCAGATTCCACAGTAAATTTCAGTTTTGACAGTTAAGTTCAGAGTCAACAGTTTTTACCTCATCTGTTGTAGTCAGGTGGTTTTTGGTGATGTTAATTTTACATCCATTTTACATCATCTATTGGAGATGCTATTAGAATCCCACTTGAGATTGACGATGTCTGTCTTGTGCTGCTTCAGCCTTGACGTCTTACGGCTCACCGGAGCTGCTCCAACGACAGAACGATCCATCACAACAGAGCAGTGCCCTGGACGCCGTCTACAGATTCCTCAGATCTTCCTCCACACCTCCGACAGCCACCTCTGCCTCAACTGCTTCAGCGACCAACCCAATGATGCTAAGGTCGACACGGCTACGGCAAAGAGGTTGTACACTTGTTGCATCACTCATTACTATACATTCACGTCGATCCATTAGGGCTATTTTGGTTCAACGGAAAAACATCGATCCACTGGTTGTTACCATCACTCTAAATTTCTGCATGCTCTCCTTACATAATCTCACCATATTTTTTTCGTATGCATGTCAGATATTGTACACAGTCATGCTGAACATGTAGAGAAAAAGAGAAGAGTTTTGCGCGGCAATACAATGTCATGCAGACATCGCTCCATGGTGGGTTCAATGGCAAACCCTCCCCACCCCTCTCCAGATTGTAATCCAGAGGAAGATATCTGTTCTGAGGCGGATTCAGACGCCGCTGACCACTCCTATTTACCCCCCAAGGTGTTTGCTCTACCTTGGCATGATGATGTTAGTCATATCATGCATATGTTGCCTTGCAGTGCCTACTTTTGACATCATATATGTCATTTGCTTAGTTTAGACATGTTCTGTAATGCCACCTGTTTAGTTTCTATATCATATATGGGAATTATGCAATCTCATGTCTTTTAGCAAGCCATAATATATGTGAAATGTGCAATGCCATCCTGTTTAACCAGGCATCATATATTTGTATGATATCTTGCCCATCCTTTTCTTCATTACATTTCCATTTGTCGACAATGTTTGTACATTAAACTACTCTTCCTGTGAATCAGCCATTTGGGTGGGAGATGGAAAAATCTAGAGTGAAAACAAGGCCTTCAGAGCAGACACTGCTACCTGTCGAAGCAGATCTCTTGTTGGGTCCCGATAGCTCCTCGGAGATGGATTCAAAGACAGATGACCAGTCCTATTGCCCCACTGAGGTGTATGCTCTAACTTGGCACGGTTATACTACTCATATCATGCATACGGTGTCTTGCATTGCATAGTTTATACATCATATACACAATATTCAACACCATGTTCTTAGTTCAGACATCATATCGAATGCCCTTTGTTTAGCATATAAATCACATATGTGAATTAAATGATGCGATCCTGATTACTTAGATAACATGTAGGTGAATTATGTCATGCGATCCTGTTTAGTTATTCATCATATCTTTGAATTATGTTATGCTATGCTATCCAGTTTAGATAGACATCATATATGTGAAATTATGTCATGCTATCCGTTTTAGTTAAACAATATACATGTCAACTATTTCATGCCCTCTTTTTTCCACACTATCTATTGCATCTGTCTCTCATACAATGTCTGTACATTCAACTATGTTTCCTGTTTATCAGCCATTTGAATTGGAGCGGGTGATACCAGTATCTAGCGGACTAAAAACACGGTCTTCAAATAAAACAGTGCTACCTCTTGGTGGAGATAGCACCCCGGTTGTACATGCACAAGAACCAGCCCTACCACACATAACCCAAACTCTCGCAGATTGTACCCCTACTGCGATGGACAGAGAACCAGCTTCACCCAATCTAACCCCAACCCCAGCCGATAGTAACCCAGTTCCTGTTGACACAGCACCATCTCCACCACAGAGCTCCCAAACAAGAGCAGTTAGTAAGGCAGCTCCAGTGCCCAAAGGGCCAGTACTATCACGGCGAACCCCAACTCCACCAGTTAGTACGCCTATTCATGTGGAGGAAGCACAACCAGCTAGTCATAGTTTAGCATCTATCGCATTTGATGTTGTTAAATCGTATGTGCGTATCTTCCCATCTTGGAAATATTATACTGAAGATGAAGGAAAATGCCAGTTGCAGGTGTTTGTCCAGGAGTTATGTGTAAGTAATGTTATTCATGGCAATTACTTTGCTTCGTCCCATACATCCTACCTCCATGATGGTTATAATACAGCAAATTTTCCCATTTTTCTCTATAGAGAAGGACCGATTTGGAAACTCAGGATGAGGTAACCTGTGCTAATACCTCTGCTATCTTCAAGAATGCTTGGTGGCAGTATCGGAATTACCTGAAGAAAACGTACTTCACCGGCAAAGAAACTCATCAAATTCCCTTACGTTCACCTGAGACACATTTACTCGATGATGACTGGGAACGCCTTGTTCTGTACTGGTCCCGAACCAAGAATGTGGTAAGGTCTATGAGCTCATTTTTCTATTTTTTTAGTATTATATTCTTGCATCTTACTGTACTCTGTTCATGTAGAACAAGTGCCTAAACCTGAAGAACAACTGTTCTAATTTAAGATTCCATTGCTATCATAGTTCAAAAAAGCGCTAGGCGTTAATTGTGCGTTTTGCCACCGCCTTGCGCTTTACTGACCAAAGCGCATGCTTATGCGCAGTTATGCACAGATTATGCGTAGTTATGCGCAATGCGTTTTGCCAACGCCTAGAGCCTAGGCGCGCTTAAGCGCTCGCTTAGGCGCACCTTTTTTAACTATGATTGCTTTGCTCTTGTATCACTGTATTTACTCATACAAACTTATTTTTAAATTGAAGGATCCAATCGAAACTCCAATGGCACAGCAGGTATGTTCACGCATGTTTCTTTAACAGGTTTGCTCTTATCAATAGCTCTGTTGATTTCAATTTCAATTGTGTATACAGTTGACTTTCATATCATGCACATTACTAGCATCACAACAGAGCCAATAGTGTTGTTGTACATGTAGACCCATGGTACCCATCTGAAATCTTGTTGTGCCGTGTAGTTTCCCACGCTTTGTATTCTTTCACTTCTGCTTTGTCTTGAACTGATATGATTTGAACCGTGTCTCTATTTTGATTTGGCAAGACAATGCAGTGACCATAGGACATAGATATATGTTTGTTTGATGCTTTTATAATGTACTAGTACTTGGCAATAGAAGACTTGGTAGTTTAATCCTGTCCACCTTACTAAGGAACTGGTTCACCGAAATGAGTTTCATATACTAGTACATGCTAAACTTGTTATGTGTCTGCTTGTTTCTTCTTTTAGAATGCTGACAGAATATTGGGGAAGAGTGCCTTATTAAGCAATGGTAAAGGAAGTAATGCAGATAAGGTTCAGGATAGTGACACATCCTTGTTGGTCTCCAACAAAGCTGATAAAACAGCTAAGGAAGACTATCTTGAAGACAACGAGACAACCCCAAAGTCCTGTCTTGGTTTAGTGTTCGAGTTACTGGCCACTACCGCTTGCACAAGCTATTCAAACTCACTGTCTGAATCAGTTCGGTTTCTTGAGTCTCAACTACAAGCTGAAAGGCATCGATCAGCTGTCCTGCGACAAGAAGCGGAAGGACTGCGGACGTCCCTGGAGAATTCAGATGCATACTTTCTGGTGCAACAGCAAGCTTTGGAGGATTTTAGCGCCAAATAAGACAAAGCTAATCAGCTTGCTAAGCTTATTGCCAGCATGGTGGATACCCAGGATAACGTTTCTTGAGCTCTTCTGAAGTTGTCTCAGTTATGCTCTTGTTTTGCTGCCGCGTTTATTTGCACTGGTGGCCAATTTTGACGGCCAGTGTATGTAATGTGTTGCTTTGTTCCCTATATTTGCACTGGTGGCGAACTTTGATGCCCAGTGGATGTAATATGTGTAATAGCGGTAATAGGCTAGCGTTAATTGCTTGCTTATTTATTTCCTTATTGTCTTGTTTAGTTGTTTGCTTGTAGTCACTACAGTTCTTTTTCTGTTTTTTTCTAGTGGACACAATAGCCTATTTTTGGTAACTAGGCCAAAATAATCATGGCAACACACGGACTGTTGTAACCATGGGCCTCCTGCAGGCCGTATGATCCATGGGCCTTCGTCCGGCCGTAGGATCCATCGGCCTTCTATACGGGCCTTAGGGTCCATGGGCCTTCTACGGGCCGTAGGGTCCATGGGCCTTCTACGGGTCGTACGATCCATGGGCCTTCTACGGGCCGTACTATCCGTGGGCCTCATACGGGCCGTAGGATCCATGGGCCTTCTACGGGGCGTATCATCATTTCGCCAATCATGGGCCGTACTATTCGTGGACCATAACGGGCCGTTAATAGGCCGTATTTGATAACTCTATGAAAACAGCCCAACTGGTTTTTTTGACATGAAAACGGCCCAACGTATTAACGGTCCGCAAACAGGCCGACTGTAACGACGGGCTGAATTTGGCCCACAAGCAGAAAATGACAGTAACGGGCCGTATGTAACCGAATGCTGCAAATGAGCCCAAGAATCAATGGGCCCTGAGAAGGCCGAAAGATAACTTGGGCTGGAAACGGCCCAATGGAATAACGGGCTGTTAATGGGTATAATTTGATACACTGTTCATTACGGGCCAGTTTCACCATGGGCCGTTAATGGGCCAAGAGTTACAAAGGTCCTCATATGGGCCGAAAGAAGTCATAGGCCACACATGGACCGAAAGTTAAAACGGGCTGAATCATATTGGACGGCCTAGATGACGCTACTGGGCCTAATTCGGATAGGGCGTAACGGGCCCTGGGTTAGTGGGCTGTAAATGGGCTATATGCGAATAGGCCGTTAACAGGCTTTCCGTGGGCCGGCCCGCCACCTTTTGACCAAGTCAAACGGGCCGGCCTTTTCACAGGAATGGGCCTCTGTTGGGCCGTGCCACGTGTCGCCGTATCATAGGCGCCTTCGGTCTAATGAGAGGATGACATCTGTCCCAACGGTGAGCCGACACGTGTTTCCTCCAGCCAATGATGATTTTACACGTGGAAAATCCCCATTGGTCGGGGCTGTTAACGGGTTATCGGATCCAAAACCCGACCCGATAGCTTAACGGCGTTCCGTTACGGTGGATGCCACGTGTCGGTCACCCTTGACGAAAGCACTTCTGTGACGCGCGATTTATCGTCATGGAAGTGGACACTTCCGTGATGATAATTTTGGTAATGTCATGGAACACTTCTACGACATCACAGGTATGACTATCTTGATTCTGTCATAAAATCGTCATGGATATACATGCATGACAAAAAACGCGACCTACTGTGACAAACACGTATCATCACGGAAGTGTATTTTTTTGTAGTGTAGGCTGGATGGTAATACGAGGCAAAGTTTTACCCTAGTTCGCATCGGACCCTTGCAGTTCAAGAAAGAGCCTACTCCTGGTACTGTATATTAGTGATAGGGTTGTGTACAAAGTACACGTGAATACCAGGCATTGTGCGTGTGTGTATACTATTGACGAACTAGCCCCCAAGCTTGTATAACATACTAAGGGCCTAGGGTTACAAATCATATATAGTCGGCTTATCACCAGTGGGGATAGAGTCCTCCGCGACTCTGGTAGCTTCGTGTTGTATGCCGAGTCCTCCACATGGGTCTTCGTATAACACGTCTCGGTCCAACCTATATGTGGCGCAGGATGGAACCGACCCATGAGTCTTCATGTTGACCCACCACAACTAGAAATGATGTGCCCACCACACCACACACGCAATCGGACACTAAGAAAATAAGCATATACAATAGTACAACGGTATCTAGCTCACGATACGTCTCCATATTTTGTTGATGACACTGACGGACTTTGCATTTGATGCGTGCTCCGTATTTTGTTGACGACACTTACGGTCATTGTATTTGAAGCGAAAGCACGATATGGTCACTGGACTTCAGAATAAGCTCATCACGGTCACCACATACATTTTGTCGTGCTAACCAACATGTGGTTGGATGGTTAGAGGACAGTGGTTTCTCGAGCCCGCCAAGGTTAAAGTCCCGGTGCTCGCATTTATCTTGTGTTAATTTCAGTATTTTCCGGCGATGTACGTTCAGTGGGAGGAGACGTTCCACTCGACTACGAGGCACCTATGGTGACTTCGTAAAATCTCAAGATCATATATGCTGGCCCACTCTCTCGAAGGTGCTCATAGGGGTAGGGTTCGCGTGTGTGCGCTTATAGCGGTGAGTGCTTGCGCGTATATATGAGCCCTTGCGTCTGTACCGTGTTAAACAAATACATATCATGATTATACGGTCACTGGCTCACCCGTACAACTCCGTATTTTGCTGATGACACAATCAATTGACGAGTCAAACGTTCCATGCGGCGCAACTAGTGTTGCACCATCGGGGCGCGTAACCGTGGGGCCCACCTGTCAGCCCGTATATGAAAGAAAGAAATGGTAGTTTGAGTCTGTACTATGTTAATAAAATAGGAGTACATTTTAGGGTGATCATACGGTCACTGGCTCACCATACAGCTCCGTAATTTGTTGATAACACGATCAATTGACCAGTCAAACGGTCCACATTCAGCAGCGCACATTACCATAGGGCCCACCCGTCAGCGTGTATATGAAGGACAGAAATGGTAATAAATTAGTGGTCGGTGGGTATTCGAAGTCATGAGACCTCTGGTTGGCAGTCACCGGCGGTTGGCGGGCGTTCATTGGGCGGTGGGGTGGGGA